>NC_053028.1:448990045-449108082 GCF_003073215.2 Triticum urartu
CTAAGGTTTCCCCCAAAGCTGCGAAGATTGGAGCTGAGAGTACCTCGACGATGCTGACAAGAAGGAAACAACGCCTGAAAGCGTCGCCATCGCCGGCTCCGGACACGCCGGAGACAAGCTTTCACCCGGGTCAACCTCTCGAGCTCCGCACATCATGCATCAGCAAGCCCTCCATCGAGCCACCGATGTCAAATCCGGCCGGATCTGACCACCCTCACCCTTCGCGACCTCCGAGCAGCAGATCCGCGCAGCCCCACGCACCCAGCACCTCAACACTGTGTTGCCTCCACCTGGGCTGCCGCACTGCCCGAGCAGCAGCCGCCGACCACGCCGCTGCACATCCTCACCACGACAGAACCAAGCCGCCGGGCACCTCGTGCTGCACCTCCCCACACGGACGCACCGTGACCCGGCCGCACCCGCACCTCAAGTTTCACCTCCCGTCTGACCGCATCTTCCCAGCCAGAGCACCACCGGGCCACGCCCGCGCCGGACCAGATCAGCCGCAACACGGGCGCCAACCCATGGCGCCAGGGCCGCCGCTGCAGGCCGGCCCCGCCCACACACCATCAGATCCGGGTGCGAGGGCCCCGGATCCGCCACCCCCGTCGGAGGAGAGGGGCTTCAGACCGTCGACGCCGAGCTCATGACGACCATGCGTCGGCGCCGCATGAGCCAGCCACCAGCCGCCCGCCTCGTGAAGAAGAAGCCCCGCTGCCGCTGCTGTCACACGGGCTTTGCCCGGCGGCGCATCCGGGCGGCGGCGAGGGAGGTAGACGACGGAGAAAGGGCTGTCGGCGGTGGCTTGGGTCGCCGCCCGTGTCGCTCGTGTGGAGCGACGCGGGGGCCTACCACAAATATTTTCTGTGTACCTTCTTTGTTTGGCCAGAAGAGACCTCAAGAAGAGTTGTATATGATGCAACTAGAAGGTTTTGTCGATCCAAAAGGAACAAACAAAGTGTGCAAGCTCCAGCGATCCATTTATGGACTGGTGCAAGCCTCTCGGAGTTGGAATAAGCGCTTTGATAGTGTGATCAAAGCATTTGGTTTTATACAGACTTTTGGAGAAGCTTGTATTTACAAGAAAGTGAGTGGGAGCTCTGTAGCATTTCTGATATTATATGTGGATGACATATTGCTGATTGGAAATGATATAGAATTTCTGGATAACATAAAGGGATACTTGAATAAGAGTTTTTCAATGAAAGACCTCGTTGAAGCTGCTTATATATTGGGCATCAAGATCTATAGAGATAGATCAAGACGCTTAATTGGACTTTCACAAAGCACATACCTTGACGAAGTTTTGAAAAAGTTCAAAATGGATCAAGCAAAGAAAGGGTTCTTGTCTGTGTTACAAGGTGTGAAGTTGAGTAAGACTCAATGCCCGACCAATGTAGAAGATAGAGAGAAAATGAAAGATGTACCCTATGCTTTAGCCATAGGCTCTATCATGTATGCAATGTTGTGTACCAGACCTGATGTGTGCCTTACTATTAGTTTAGCCGGGAGGTACCAAAGTAATCCAGGAAGTGGATCACTGGACAGCGGTCAAGAACATCCTGAAATACCTGAAAAGGACGAAGGATATGTTTCTTGTTTATGGAGGTGACAAAGAGCTCGTCGTAAATGGTTACATTGATGCAAGCTTTGACACTGATCCGGATGATTCTAAATCGCAAACCGGATATGTGTTTACATTGAACGATGGAGCTGTCAGTTGGTGCAGTTCTAAACAAAGCGTCGTGGCGGGATCTACGTGTGAAGCGGAGTACATAGCTTCTTCGAAAGCAGCAAATGGAGGAGTCTGGATGAAGGAGTTCATATCTGATCTAGGTGTCATACCTAGTGCATCGGGTCCAATGAAAATCTTTTGTGACAATATTTGTGCAATTGCATTGGCAAAGGAATCCAGATTTCACAAGAGAACCAAGCACATCAATAGACGCTTCAATTCCATCCGGGATTTAGTCCAGGTGGGAGACATAGAAATTTGCAAGATACATACGGATCTGAATGTTGCAGACCCGTTGACTAAGCCTCTTCCACGAGCAAAACATGATCAGCACCAAGGCTCCATGGGTGTTAGAATCATAACTGTGTAATCTAGATTATTGACTCTAGTGCAAGTGGGAGACTGAAGGAAATATGCCCTAGAGGCAATAATAGAGTTATTATTTATTTCCTTATATCATGATAAATGTTTATTATTCATGCTAGAATTGTATTAACCGAAAACATAATGCTTGTGTGAATACATAGACAAACAGAGTGTCACTAATATGCCTCTACTTGACTAGCTCATTGATCAAAGATGGTTATGTTTCCTAGCCATAGACATGAGTTGTCATTTGATTAACATGATCACAACATTAGGAAAATGATGTGATTGACTTGACCCATTCCGTTAGCTTAGCACTGGCAGGGCCGGTCTTGGGGAGGGGCGAACGGGGCGGCCGCCCCGGGCCCCCAAAAGTTAGGGGGGCCTCCTAGGTATACGTACGTACGTATATACAAGTCTTTGATCGGGAAAAACTGAAACTAATCTATCTCTCACGCGTCTCAGCGCGCCTCGCTCAGCTTCTGGCCGATCGCCCCGATCACTACTATCCTAGGAAAGTAAAGATATGTTGGGCCTGGCCCATGTTTGTACATAGTCACGTGGAAACCGGAGATAGGAAAAGGAATTGTTGGATTGATTTCCTCCTGTAATTTGGATCGGTTGTTCCCTGCCCTTTTTTTCCTATTTGTCTAATCTCTTTGACTCTGCCTCCTCACGAACGATGCGATGACTGCGGCAGGTACATCTGGTCGTGCCCTCTTCCCTCGCATGATCTTCATCCTATTTCTTTTCTTTCTAATCCTAATTGCCAATTTCTTGATCGATCAAACAGCTTAACAGGGAATTGACGAATTGTTTTTAGGGCGCTCGAATCACTGCGCCCACGTTGCCAATTAGATTACAGAGAGAAGGTACTATATTAGGCCCTAGCAGTTTCTCATTATATTAGATGATCTTCGGTACTTTATCTAAAATTTTAAATTTTAATTAGTTTTGTGTGAATTTTAAAAACTAATTGTTCCTTTGAATTTGAGCAGGGTCATGTCGAGTTCGGGTAGAAAGTATCCACCCGGAGGTCATAAAACAAAAAAGGAAGAAGGAGGCAGATGAGGAGAAAGATGCATTGAGTGGATCTATTTTTAAATATTATAAGAGCGATACAAGCACTCCAAGAAATGCAGACGAGTTGGCGATAGTTCTTGCGGGTTTCCAAACTAATGGCAATCAGGAAGATGATGGTCATACTTGTACAGAAGGCAATGTTGACGTCAGCATGGATGATAGCAATGTGAGTGATCATGTGCCCATATTTAATTCATCTACGGCAGAATCTACTAGTGTTGACCAGTAACCGGTTACCGTGGGTATTTATGATTCAAGCAATTGGGTTATCTTGATAACAAAGCGAGGGACATATTAGTGAAAAGGGGGCCAAAAGGGAAGAAGAAAATACTGAATATCCTTTGGATGAAAATTCAAGACATCTTTCGTATAGTCATTACTCAACAAAGATGAGCAATGGAGAGGAGTGTGATAGGAAATGGTTAGTTTTTTCAAAACGCGCAAAAAAGTGTTTTGTTTTTCCTGTAAGCTTTTCAATTCTGATAAATGCACGAGTGCAATGGGGAATGATGGGTTTTGTGATTGGAGGCATATTAATAAGAGACTAAAAGAGCACGAGGCTAGTGTCGACCATATTATCAACATGAACTCTTAGAATGAACTAAGAGTTAGACTGAGCAAGCATGAAACAATTGATAAAGAGTTACAACAACAAATCACAAAGGAGAAGGAACACACAAGGAGAAAATTTGAAGGTAATATGTGATACATTATGTGATATGCACAATTATTTTAGATGCACTTAATTATTTTCTTTGATACAAATTATATGTATATATGATGATTATTAACTAGATATTTATAATAAGGACCCCGAAGGACCCTGGATTATAGTTTCGCCCCGAGCCCCCAAAATCTCAGGACCGGCCCTGAGCACTTGATCGTTTAGTTTGTTGCTATTGCTTTCTTCATGACTTATACATGTTCCTATGACTATGAGATTATGCAACTCCCGTTTACCGGAGGAACACTTTGTGTGCTACCAAATGTCACAATGTAACTGGGTGATTATAAAGGTGATCTACAGGTGTCTCCAAAGGTACTTGTTGGGTTGGCGTATTTCGAGATTAGGATTTGTCACTCCGATTGTCGGAGAGGTATCTTTGGGCCCACTCGGTAATGCACGTCACTTAAGCCTTGCAAGCATTGCAACTAATGAGTTAGTTGCGGGATAATGTATTACGGAATGAGTAAAGAGACTTGCCGGTAACGAGATTGAACTAGGTATTGAGATACCGACGATCGAATCTGGGGCAAGTAACATACCGATGACAAAGGGAACAATGTATGTTGTTATGCGGTTTGACCGATAAAGATCTTCGTAGAATATGTGGGAGCCAATATGAGCATCCAGGTTCCGCTATTGGTTATTGACCGGAGACGTGTCTCGGTCATGTCTGCATAGTTCTCGAACCCGTAGGGTCCGCCCGCTTAAAGTTTCGATGACAGTTATATTATGAGTTTATATGTTTTTATGTACCGAAGATTGTTCGGAGTCCCGGATGTGATCATGGACATAATGAGGAGTCTCGAAATGGTCGAGACATGAAGATTGATATATTGGACGACTATATTCGGACACCGGAATGGTTCCGGGGGTTATCAGATATATACCGGAGTACCGGGGGGTTACCAAACCCCCCCCCCCCCCGGAGGTTATTGGGCCTCATGGGCCCAATTGGTGGAAGAGGAGAGGCGGCCAAGGGGCAGCCGCGCGCCCCTCCCCCCCCCCCAGTCCGAATTGGACAAGGAGGGGGGCGGCGCCCCCCCCCCCTTTCGTTTCCCCCTCTCTCTCTCCTTCCCTCTCCTCTCCTAATCCAACAAGGAAAAGGGAGGGCGGGAGTAGGACTCCTCCTGGCGCGCCCCTCCTGGCCGACCACCTCTCCCCTCCTTGCTCCTTTATATACGGGGGCAGGGGCACCCTAGAGACACAACAATTGATTTGATCTTTTAGCCGTGTGCGGTGCGCCCCTCCACCATAGTCCACCTCGATAATACTGTAGTGGTGCTTAGGCAAAGCCCTGCGTTGGTAGAACATCATCATCGTCACCACGCCGTCGTGCTGACGAAACTCTCCCTCAACACTTGGCTGGATCGGAGTTCGAGGGACATCATCGGGCTGAACGTGTGCTGAACTCGGAGGTGCCGTGCGTTCGGTACTTGATCGGTCGGATCATGAAGACGTACGACTACAGCAACCACATTGTGCAAACGCTTCCGCTTTCGGTCTATGAGGATACGTGGACAACACTCTCCCCTCTCGTTGCTATGCATCACCATGATCTTGCGTGTGCGTAGGAATTTTTTTGAAATTACTACGTTCCCCAACACCTTCCCCGAGGGCGTGCCCACCCCCTGGGCGCGCCCTGGTGCCTCATGGGCCACTGCTCCATCTTCTGGTCATTTCCCAAAGCTTCCAGGGTCTCTTATGTCCAGAAAAAATCTCCAAAAAGTTTTGTGGCATTTGGACTTCGTTTGGTACCGATATTCTGAAAAACCAAAAACAGGCAAAAAACAGCAATTGGCACTGGGCAAGTTAATAGGTTAGTCCCAAAAAAGGATATATGATTGCTTGTAAATGCATATAAAACATCCAAGATTGATACTTTAATAGCATGGAGCAATAAAAAATTATAGATATGTTGGAAACGTATCATATGATAGTTTGATAGCAGTAGTAACGGTAGCAATTGCAATGGTAACAGTAACAGTAGCAGTTTTTGTAGTGAGTGTAACAGCAATAGCATCAGCAAAAGTAACTTAGCAAAGATCAGTATATGAAAAGCGTAGGCATTGGATTAGTGATGGATGTTTGTGTTGGATGATATTCATCATATAACAGTCACAACCTGGAGCGATACACAATAGCTCCAATTCATGAATGTAATGTAGGCATGTATTCCGTATATAGTCATACTAGCTTATAATAGAACTTGCATGACATATTTTGTTCTCGTGGCAGCAAGGTCCATAGGGATATTAAAGAGAACCACAACAAAGCATTAACACATGGTGAATACATGAACTCCGCGAATTACAGTCATCCTCGGAGAGTATCCCAGACAATTGTCACTATGGGGTCTACGGATCAGAATAATAACAAGTGCATATGACTAGCAGATATGATCAAGAACTCAAATATATTCATGAAAACATAGAGGGTTCATATCTGAGATCATGGCACTCGGACCCTGGTGACAAGCATTAAGCATAGCAAAGTCATAGCAACATCAATCCAAGAACATAGTGGATACTTGGGATCAGTCCCTAACAGATTGACTCGATTACATGATAAATCTCATCCAACCCCATCACCGTCCAGCAAGCCTAAGAAGGAATTACTCACTCCCGGTAGTGAGCATCATGAAATTGGTGATGATGATGGAGACGAATCCCCCTCTCCCGAGCCCCGAACGAACTCCAGATCTGGCCTCCCGATGTAGAACAGGAGGTGGCGGTGGCTCCGTGTCGTAAAACTCGATGAAACTTCTTCTTCTATTTTTTCTCGGGGAAAAGGAATTTATAGGCTTGAGATAAGGGTCAGTGGAGCCACGTGGGCCCCACAAGACAACTGGGTGCACTTGGGGGTGGTCGCTCCCTGTTGCCTTGTGGGCAACAGGTGGCCCCCCTCTGTTGGGTCTTGACTCTAGTATTTTTTATATTCCATAAAAAATCTCCATAAAGTATCATCCAATTCCCAGAACTTTCTTTTCTGCACAAAAAACAACACCATGGTAGTTTTACTGAAAACATCGGCAGTCCGGGTTAGTTTCATTCAAATCATGCAAAATACAGTCCAAAACAAGAGCAAAAGTGTTTGGAAAAAGGCTAGGCCTTCCCTTCTATTCTGGCATTTCTGCAGTATAGTCCAAAGATATAGCCCAATTCCTTTGATATAGATGGATACTTAGTATAGATCTGATGTAAGTCTTGCGAGTACTCTGGATGAGGACTCACGGTTACGTTGCTACCTCTTTCCCCATCTACCTGATTGCTGTGATCAGATGACGGAGCCCAGGAGCCAGCTGATATCGCTGAGGGCTACTACTACCCCGGCGGAGCCTACTACTACGTAGAGACCGCCGACGACCCGTAGTAGTTAGGAGACTCCCAGGCAAGAGGCATGCGCCTTTTTTTATCCAGATATTGTTGTTTTGCTAGCCTTCTTAAGGTAGACTTGTTTATCTTATGTCTATACTCAGATAATGTTTGTTCCGCTGACTTATGTATTCGAGCCCTCGTGGCCCTGGCTTGTAATATAAAGTTGTATGACTTTAATTTGTGTCTAGAGTTGTGTTGTGATATCTTCCCGTGAGTCTTTGATCATGATCCTGTGCATTTGCGTGTATCATTAGTGCATGATTAAGTCGGGGGCGTCACAACATGTCACAGTTCCAACTAAACTAAAAATGTTCTTATGGAGGTTGGCCCGACATTCCCTTCCTACTGAGGATGTGTGAAAACATAGGAATATGGCAACAGGGCATTCATGCATTGTATGCGAGATGAAAGAGTTGTGGAGGCACAGCTTGATCGAGTGCGCGATGGCACGCTGTGTTTGGGCATTGGTTGACCTGCTATTGCTTGAACACTTGATTGCTACCACTGATCCATCAGCGAGAAACTGATTGTTCTCGATGATGGAAGTCCTCTCTCATGATGAGCTTACACGGTTGATAGTTACGATATGGGCAATATGGACTGTCAGGAGGAAACTCATTAATGAGGAGATACATCAAAGCATGCTCTCCACACACCTGTTTGTCACAAGGTTTATAGCAGAGCTCGATCAGTTAAAAGAGAACGGCCAACAAGTCACAACTAGAGCTCCTAGGAGAAACAACAGGATCCCACCCCTCATGGGGTTTGTAAAGTTCAATTTCGACGTAGATGTGCCCGTTGATCATAACAGGGGAACTGCAGCGAGTATTTGCAGGGATAGAGATGGTACATATTTAGGAGCTTCGGTTTTGGTGATTCAGGGAATGTTAGATCCATCCGTACTAGAGGCGTTGGCGTGCAAAGAAGCTCTTGGTTTGGCCGAAGATCTGGGATTACATCATCTGCATATAGCATCAGATTGCCAAGAGGTAGTGAAGAGTATTCGAGATGGCGCTGGTGGAGCTTTTGGAGGGATCATACGGGAGATACAACAAAGAAAACTTTCTTTTATTTCATGTAATTATGTGCATGAATTTCGAGCTACTAACTATGCAGCTCATAAAGTAGCTACGCAGGGTACAATTTTTCCATAGGGAAGACATGTTCGGTTTGGTTTACCCCACGGTGATCTTGTAATATCTGATGAACACTGGGATTGAGTAATAAAGCTTGGTTATTTTGACTCGAAAAAATACCTCTAGAAAGTGTCAGCCTGGCCGGGCATGGTCTTCACCTTCACCATCACTTACGGTCGAGGCTTATGGAAACAATCTTACAAACGTATGTGGCATCTCCTAATTCACTCCTACGCCCTGAAATCCAGGGGTGGGGCCCCTCTCCACCCAACCAGGTGACAACAATCCCGTCTGTAGCCTTGAATTCATGAAAAACTGTCTGTAGCTGTAGCATGGCTGGTTTTTAAATGTTATGTTCAATCTGGAACAGAAAATTGTCACTATTTTTTACGGTAGCTCAGTCTGACCTGTTGAAACTGGCGCGCTCAAATTATCGGGTTTTGTTGAGCCATATCTTAAAATATGGACGCGTCTAGCCGGCAGCCGGCTGCCCACTAGCACTCCGTGGTGGCTGGTTGAAAAAGGTAAGTTTTTGTCTCCCTGACTCATATTAGAAAAAGTAAACAGGTGTGGACATATGCGAAGAGGATAAATAATTGTAAAGTATCCATGTGAACAGTTGTGAACGTATTTAATTTGTGTTTTCAGTTTTTAAAAAATCATAACTTTCAAACCGCACGTCGAAATTAAGATCCGTTTTCACTTTTGGAACCCTCGTGGCGTGCTCTTCGAAACTAGATCCCACATGGCTATGTTTTGACGGAAAAAAAAATTGTGCAATTTTTTTCCTGTTTTGTGCAACTGCCTAGTCGTCGGCGTGCAACTACCTGACAGGCATATGCAACTTTTCTCCTATACCGTAAACATGCAGATTTCAATGATGATGCAAAACTAACTCCTTCCAATGAGATGTGCAACTTCATCTGTTACCCAGGCCAACTGCATAGTAGTTGATCTGCAACTTTTCCCTGCCCGTAGATGTGCTTCACTATTTGCTGCATCGGCCAACAACCTAATAGTGGATGTGCAACTTCGTATACTGCCACAGCCAACTGTCTAACTGTGATTAGCAACTTTCTCTCGTACCCCATGGATGTGTAGTTTTATTGCTAGCACACGGCCCAAACCACCCCCCTAGTGAGTTTTGCAACTTTAGCACTCTGTTTATATGCAACTTTTTACCATTCAACTGATGTGCAACTTCATATATTGCCCCTGGCCAACTACTTAGCAGACTATGTGCAACTCTGTTTGTTGGTCCCGCCAATTGAAAATACAGGTCCACAAATAGAGAGTGTAGGGAGTTGCACATTGACTAATAGGCAGTTGGCTTGAACAATAGACCAAGTTGCACATATCCCTTGCAGGGGAGGTGGGGGTAGGGTGTGCCAACAGTGAAAAACTACGCATCCACGAGTAGGGAGGAGAGTTGCACAACGACTACTAGGTAGTTGGTTGGGACAGTAGACTAGTTGCACCATATAGCACGAAAGTTGGCATCGAAAAAATTTCGTCGAAACATACCCATGTGGGATCTAATTTCAAAGATCTCGTCACGAGAAATCTAACAGTGAAGACGAATCTAAATTCCGACGCATGGTTTGAAAGATATGACTTTTTAAAAATTTGAAAAACCCGAAATAAGTAGACGTGGATCTATTTTTGGTCACATGTGACAAGTCTGACCGCATTTAATGCTAGTAGTCACATGCACTAGCAGACAATACATGCATGTATGCATGCGAGTGACAGAGCGACTGCTCGTTCTCTTCAATAAGCGCGCGTGCACTTTTAAGATTTTAGGTTAAAATATTCTCCATTAATGCCGCATATTAGCATGCGCTTATTCGTGGACAAATGCAGTCTGTTGCCACTGGCAGCTTAGAGATACTCCGCAGCCCACGCAAAAGGCCAAAACTCCGCAGCCAGTGGCATAAGTGCGTACACATAAAGCATGACTCATGAGGTAGCTACTTATCAATCATCGCAAAGTTGAATTGGGGTACAAGTGCTCAGACACAGATCACACTAGTTTAGTGAAGAATGGAGACGAGACGTCCAGCGGTTTCCGCCGTGTCCGTGGGGGCGGTGGTGCTGATCCTGGCTTGGTCGCCGGCGGCGGCCGTAGCAAGCGGTGGCTGGATGGACGCGCACGCTACCTTCTACGGCGATGAGACCGGAGCTGAGACCATGCGTAAGCAAACTAACTACTCAGATTCGACCCCGCATCATCACGCGAAGTTTTTACCTAATTAACATTCTCCACGGGATGCCTGCATGTGCCATGCAGAGGGTGCGTGTGGGTACGGTAACCTATTCCAGCAGGGGTACGGGCTGGACACTACAGCGCTGAGCGTGGCCCTCTTCAGCGACGGCTGGTCCTGCGGCGGCTGCTACGAGATCCAGTGCCACGGCGACCCGCACTGCAAGCCCGGCGGAGCGCCAGTGACGGTGACGGCAACCAACCTCTGCCCGGCCAACTACTCCAAGCCCTACGAGAACTGGTGCAACCCGCCGCTGAAGCACTTCGATCTCTCCAAGCCCATGTTCCTTCGCCTCGTCACCGACTTCCACGTCGGCATCATCCCCGTGCAGTACCGACGCGTGCCTTGCGCCAAGAAGGGCGGCATCCGGATAGAGATGACGGGCAACCAGTACTGGGTCGGCGTGCTCGTCTTCAACGTCGCCGGTCCCGGCGAAGTCAAGGCGTTGGCCGTGAAAGGGGCCAAGGACGGGCAGTGGCGGAACATGAAGAGGAACTGGGGACAGATCTGGGACGGAGATGTCCAAAATCTCGTCGGGCAGGGGCTCTCGTTCCGTGTGGTCGCAAGCGACGGCCGCTCCGTCGTCCTCGGCGCCGTCGTGCCGGCAAGCTGGACGATCGGCCAGAGCTTCGAGGGCAAAGAGCAATTCTGATAGATCAACCAACGTAGCTTGTAAGTGTAACAATGCTAGGTACAATAATTGCTAGTCATGTATGTGTTTCTGCATCCTTAACATTTGCTACCGTAAGTCATCAAACTATGGTGCTGCGTGAGTGCGTGTTCACTTCTGATTCGGGGTATACATTTGTTGTTGTTTTTTTACATTAATAATTTCAGTTACCCTAAAAAATGCAGTTAAACCATTCTACAGATAATTAATTAGCATATTTGAGTTACTCACTTGATGGTCATTATTAGTAGGGTATTCAGTTACCCATAGTGATCATAGTGGGAGTAACTTAGCAAGTAAACAAATTTGCTTATGTAGCATGTAGTTAATGAGAGGATGGCTGTTCAGAGTAACATAATTACTGTAACATAACACAACCCAAAGTAAATTGAGTCTATAATCTAAAAAATTCAATCATCTATGATACTACTTCTATGTCATTTTCAACTATAAAGGTAATAACATTGACTATTGTCATATGGATGGCACTACTCTAAGTTACTCCACACTATGTCTTAGCCTAACATAAGTGATAACATTACACATATTTAGGAAAAATAGATGATGTGGCAAATAATTAATGAGGAAAGCGAAGCTTGTGGTAACATAATATGTTACCGAAACATCACACATACCAAGACAAAATCAATCTACAACCTACTCCTTCCGCGAACAAGTGTACTTTAAACTTTTGTCGTAAGTCAAACTGTCAAAGATTTAAAATTTTGATCAACTTTATAGAAAAAGACAACAGCATTTATAGCAATAAATTAGTATGACTAGGTCCATTTTAAAAAGTACTTTCATAATGTACCGACTTGATGTCATATATGTTACTACGCTTTTCTATAAAGTTGATCAAATTTTAAAACTTTGACTTAAGACAGAAGGTAGAAGTGCTCAAGTGCACTTATTCACGGACGAAGGGAGTAATAAATAAAGTGTTGCATGACATTTTTACTACCAGTTATAGAGGTAATAACTTAGACAAGTAACATAATTACTTCTCACTGTGACTAGGCAAAGAAAATAAAATTGTGATAATATTATTTTGAGAATAAATGTGAGAGTAATGTCCCGCGAAACAAAGAGGAACGAGTAAGTGCGAATGGTGGCATCATAGTTGATCAATTCTGCCATGAAAACAAAGAGTAGTTGAATTGTTTTTTTTAGGGATTAAAAAAAGAGAGTAGTTGATCATGTTAGACAAAGAAATACATTTGAGTTAGAGATAAAGAGATACAATAGAATAGAGGCTCCTCCTCTTGGGCGCTTAAGCGCCACTTGGTGAACTAGTGACCAGGACGTCGCCCGCATGGATCTGGGCCAGTAACGCGCGCTGCCTTCCGCTCACTCGCTCCTTTTTTTCTTTCTCTCCTATATTTTTTACAGTAGGTACAAAAATCGCCATTTATAGTATAAAATATTCATGACATTTTAAAAAAGTTTTAGACTTTAAAAAATCATGAAATTGAAAAAAAACTGGTCCACAAAAAACAAAAACAAAAGTCAAAGAATAAACCGGCAGGAAGCTTCAGAAGCTTCCCAATCCCTACCCAGAAAAGCTTGTGGGAGCCTCCCTGAACGGGGAAAGGGAACTTCCCCGCTCCTGCTTTACATGGGGACGTCCTATCTGCCGCTTATTGCGGCAGATTGTCGGGCAAACGCACAGGTGGCCCCGACTGTGCCGACCCACTGACGAACGAGCGATGTGCCAACGATCGACTACTGTATCGACTTTAAACTGGCAAAAAAAAGTCAAGCAATACCATGGATCGAACACGAGAACTCAAGCAAACAATCTTTGTGTGCTAACCACCATAGACAATGAGAGCTCATTACTTATTACCGCAAGCTTATCAGAACCAATATCGACGTAGGTCCAAACATTTCCTTTTTCTTTTTTTTCATTTCGTGTTTTTGATGAATTTTTTAAGTGAATTTTTTTTCTCGAACCTGAAATTTGATCACAAATTAAAAAAAGTTCTTGTTTTCAATTTTTTTGCAAATTTCAAAAAATGCTCATGTTTTCAGAACTAGTTTGTACTTTACAAAAAAGTTCAAAAACTTTAGAAATTCTTCGCTTTTTTGGAAAATGTTCAAGCTTTCAAAATTGTTCATGTTTATAAAAAAAATCCGATTTTTGTGAAATGAATGCTTAATGAAACATGAACACTTTTCACTCAAAATATTTCCTAAACACATGAACATTTTCTAAAAATTAAGAACCTTTTTTGAATCAAACTACATTTTCTAAAAAAGAATATTCTTTGAAAGTCCTAACAAAATTAAAAAATGCGAACAAATTTTAAAAAGGGAACATTTTTTGAAACTCCAGAACAAATTTCAATACGGGGAAATCGTTTGAAATTTTGCAGACAATACAATAGGATTTTTTTTTGAAACATGAACGTTATTTGAAAACATGATTTTTTTAACTCCCTGAACATTTTTTGAAACTCCAGAACAAATTTAAAAACCTGAACACTTTTTGAAACTCCTGAGTAAATTATAAAACACGAACATTTTTGGAAAAAATAGCAACTGTTTTGAAACACACGAACATTTTTTGAAATAAACTTAAAATTTAAATTTAAAAATTTAAAATAAGAAAAGGAAAATAAAAAGAAACAGAAAATGGGAGATAAAAGAACGAGGAAAAATAAAAAATAGAAACCGAAAAGAAAAAGAAAAAAATTAGTATTTTTTCAATTACTGAACAATATTCTTTGAAAACATGAACATATCAAAATTTGAAAATGAGAACATTTCTCAGGAAAATTTGAAATTACTGAACATTTTTAAAGCATGAACATGTTTTCATTGTGAACAAAATTTGAAAACCATAACATTTATTTAAATTCCGCATAGACTTTTCGAAACACAAACCTTTTTTTTGAAAATGTGAACACAATTTGAAAACGAGATTTTTTTTATAATTGGGAGCAAATTTTTAAAAATAAGAACATGTTATGAAATACTGAATAAAAGGAAACATAAAAAGAAAAAACGAAAGAGCGAAGAAAAAAATGAAAACAGAAAAAGAAAAGAAAACTAAAAATTAAAAAGAAAAATAAACAAAAAGGGAAAAGGGGGAATTGGAAAAACCGATTCAGTACCCTTCTAGAAGGTTCTCAAAACCAGAAAAAACTGGCTGGGAACCATCTTTTTTTTAGTAACAAGCTGGGAACCGGGAGCTCCTAGTTAGCGCTACAAGCGCACAGCTGCTGGCGGTCACCGGAGACGCATAGTGGACCGGCCCAGAAAACTGCTAAAAGAGCAAACATGAAAAAATGGTAGTGCCCAAACAACAAAACGGAGAGCCGAGAATCGCAGGCAGGACACCAAGGACAACGGCACGACATGACAACCACTGTGCTGGCATCCCTTCGTTGTTTACTAGCAGGAAATATTTCTATTTGTCCAAGTACAAGTGATTAAAAAACGTATATTTCAATAGAAAAACTCCTCCTAGTTCGAACATTAGTTGCTTCTCAAAAAAAAAAACTCAGGTATCAGTTGAACATTGAACCTTTGACCTATCATAGTTGACATCATTGACTTTTCAAAAATTGAAAAAAGTTCACCGTTTTTCAAAAAAAAATCAGAAATTGGAAAAAAGTACATAAATTTTAAAAATAAAAAGATGGACCGTTTTGGAAAAAGAGTTCATCAATATCTGGAAAAAAAGCACAAATTTTAAAAATGTAAATTTTGAAGAAAAAAGGTTCATCATAATTTGAAAAAAATCACAGATTTGAAAAGTTCATCGTATTTTTGGAAAAAGCTCATTGATTTTAAAAAAAGTCATTGATTTTGAGAAACGTTCATCGATGTTTAAAAAAGTTAACCATAACATGGAAAAAAGTTCATTAAATTCGATAAAAGTTCATCCATTTTGAAAAAAGTTCAGGGAATTTGAAAAGAGTTCATCAAACTTGAAAAACTTTCAATGATTTTGAAAAAAGTTCATCAAAATTCAAAAAAGTTCATCAACTTTGGAAAAAGTTCATTGAATTTGAAAATAGTTCAATGATTTTGAAAAGAGTTCATCAAATTTGAAGAGTTCATCAAATTTGAAGAGTTCATCAATTTTGAAAAAAACCATCGGTTTTTCTAGAAAAAACAAAACACAAAATTGTTTTTGAAAAACACGCATTTAAATGAACAAAAAATAAAAAAACAAGAAAACGAAAACCTGAATAAAATGGCACCGAAAAATGACCAAAGAATTGAAAAACCCCTGTTTGGAAAGCTTCTCGAAGAGGACAATAAAAACAAGGAAAGAAGTTTCAAAACACAAGTCATTGCATGGCGTAGTTGTTCTGGTTGCTTGAGTAGAAGCAGCGGGTCGTGCGTTCGAATTCTTGCTGGCTCACATTTTTTAATATTGTAAATAGAAAGAAAAAAAACGGATACATGCAGGCCGGTGTAACATCCCAAAATTCTAAATTTTGAAATGTTAATTATTTAAATATAATTTATTAAAATTTGCTTGTAGTGCTTATTGTTAGTTAATTTTGACTAGGATTTGCAGCTTTTGGAATTTCAGCTTTTATTAAAAGAGAGGGGAAAAAATGACTTTCCCAATTATTCATTTTCATCTTATTTTGGGTTGGAGAATATTCAGACTATTTCCAATTTAAATATGAGAGAGGATGACATGACTTCCTCAAGGAGTAATATTGAGCTGGCTCACCTTTTTTAATATTGTAAACAGAAAGAAAAAAACAGATACATGCGGGCCGGTGTAACATCCCAAAATTCTAAATTTTGAAATGTTAATTATTTAAATATAATTTATTAAAATTTGCTTGTAGTGCTTATTGTTAGTTAATTTTGACTAGGATTTGGAGCTTTTGGAATTTCAGCTTTTATTAAAAGAGAGGGAATAAAATGACTTTTCCAATTATTCATTTTCATCTTATTTTGGGTTGGAGAATATTCAGACTATTTCCAATTTAAATATGAGAGAGGATAACATGACTTCCTCAAGGAGTAATATTGAGCTGGCTCACCTTTTTTAATATTGTAAACAGAAAGAAAAAAAACAGATACATGCGGGCCGGTGTAACATCCCAAAATTCTAAATTTTGAAATGTTAATTATTTAAATATAATTTATTAAAAATTGCTTGTAGTGCTTATTGTTAGTTAATTTTGACTAGGATCTGGAGCTTTTGGAATTTCAGCTTTTCTTAAAAGAGAGGGAATAAAATGACTTTCCCAATTATTCAATTTCATCTTATTTTGGGTTGGAGAATATTCAGACTATTTCCAATTTAAATATGAGAGAGGATAACATGACTTCCTCAAGGAGTAATATTGAGCTGGCTCACCTTTTTTAATATTGTAAACAGAAAGAAAAAAAACAGATACATGCGGGCCGGTGTAACATCCCAAAATTCTAAATTTTGAAATGTTAATTATTTAAATATAATTTATTAAAAATTGCTTGTAGTGCTTATTGTTAGTTAATTTTGACTAGGATCTGGAGCTTTTGGAATTTCAGCTTTTCTTAAAAGAGAGGGAATAAAATGACTTTCCCAATTATTCAATTTCATCTTATTTTGGGTTGGAGAATATTCAGACTATTTCCAATTTAAATATGAGAGAGGATGACATGACTTCCTCAAGGAGTAATATTGATGAACAATTGAATATTCTCCCATCTGAATTTTGAATATTTAAAACAATTCTAACTCGAAAATAAATTCTTATGAGAGAGGGAAATATGGCTCCTTCAATGTTAAAGAGAGTTGGAAATTCTTGAATATGTTATTTGAATATTTCTTTGGAGTTCAAAAATATTTCGTGGAACATTTTATAAGTGTCAAAGTAAAGTTTACGAAAATATTATATGTATTTTTTATAAATATTTTGGACTAGAAAAATGTTTACTATGTTGTATGTGACTATATTTGTGTTTTTGGATGTCCTGGTATTTTTATAAAATGATTTTGATCATCTTTGGAGCTAACATCCTTTCTGTACCTAAAATAAATAAATAGAAAATCATAAACCTATTCTACTCTAATCCTACCCAGCTACCCCGGTGGCCCAGTTCCTTTCGGCCGCTCATGCACGTGACACAGCGCAGCAGCAGCCCAGCATGTCGAAGGCCAACAGCAGCGACGCCCTAGACTTTTTTCTCTCTTCTTTATATTCTTACTAGTAAACGTGCACGTGCAACGCACGTCTCAATCAAACCATGTCAAATTCATACTCTAGGATGACCCATTCTCTATAAACAAAAGGAGAAGTAAAAACCCATCAATTATCTTTTGACGATAACAAGCAGACCACGGGAATCACAACTGTATAAAAAAATGTCACAAATCAATGGCAACCGACTGGCTGGATAACTTCTCCGCGGAGAATGTAAGGACGTAGCCTATTTACTCTATTGTATAGTAAAAATGGAATCAAATATCCTATGAAGATTTCAGAATGTTTGTTTTCATGATGAAAAGCAAAGGAACACAAACATTGTCCAAGTGGTGTCAATGCAAAGTTGGAACAAAGAAACCCAAAAATTAGCAGTCTTGGGAGAATTGAATTAGTTTTCTTCTTGGATTCAGGCTACTTGTTATCGTCAAAATTTGAAGGATCGACAGTTGCAGTAATACCACCCATTGGGAGTCATAGCAGGCCCCGCCTGCGAGCAGAAAGAGTCGGAATTTCTTTGCCCCGTTCTTACTTTATCTCAGCTTCTCATGGAGTGGAATTACAGTTCAGACAGCCAGTATCTATTGTGTATATAGTTGCAGAACATCTAAAAGCTAAAAACAGGTCGATAAAGCGTTATATTCATGGTAAGGAAATGGGGAGAGGGAATTCTACAATTTCTCGATGACATGGATGGCATGCAAGCAACCCTTTCTCTACCATATGCTTAGTTCTGACAATATTAAACATGAGTTAAACATGTAGTCGTGCTTACATCTTAGCAGTGCAGAAAGGTTGCCATTATAGAATGGGAAACTATACAATATGGGGAAATTGGGCATGTGCACATCAAGGGCTATAATAATTATTGTTAGGCAAAGCTAAACAGGATTGGAAAAAGAATCCACACAAAATTTAGGATGACCAAAGCCACTCAAAGACCTTTCTAACTAAGATGAATATACACTCAGGACAAGAAAACATACTAAATTAACACTCGATAGATGAGTTTAATGGCTAAAATGAAGGAAATACGTAATGTCATGGCGCTTTTAGTTATTCATGTGCAAATCCAACAGTAAGCATGATCTGATGAAAGACGCAAAGATTCAAAGTTATCAGTTGATACAAAATGTGCTGAAATATATATACAGAAGACGTAAAGATTCAAAGTTATCAAATAAGAATGTAAAGGACCCAGGTTTGTCTCAGGTCATTTACAATCTCAAACGATGAAAGCTTGTTTTCTGCAAGTTCACCAAAGGTTCTAATTTACTACTTTTTACTCAAAGATCTGTTGTCGACTGATCTCAGAATCTTATGGCTGAGATTAACATAATTGTAGAAAGCAACATCAACTTAAATTTTATAGTCTGCATTGGAAACCACCAAACAGTTTCCAGAAAGATGTTTTTTGAAGACCAGAGGGCAGAGGGAGTATATGACTTACATTTGTTTAGGAAATAGGAATAATGCAGGTAAACCTATACAAAGAGCACACATATATGCATCCGTACCAGGTAATCTCTAGCTACTCATGACTTCAAACCAGAGGCAGAGTATACAAGATAGAATTCCCATATACGAATGAACTTCTCATCAAAGCCCAGTTTCAAAACTTGACTGCAAGAAAAAGGAAGTGATAAGAAATTAGAAATTAATACTACCTGAGCAACCAAGTGGAACATATATGTAGATAATCGTCACAGCAGTATTCTTCATGTAGTGAGTTTCAAGTGATACTTACTCTTTGTTGGCCATGAGTTAAACATGACAAGTGATACTTATTCTTACCACCACCTGCCCCTGCTTCGCGTTGTTGCTTGTCCGTCGTGGCCGTGCAGCCGCTGCCGCTGTGTGCTACACATGTGTTGCTGTCCGCCGATGTGCCGCTGCTCCCCGCCGCCGTCGCCTCCCCGGCTGACCCCACAAGACACAAGCCATAACCATTCATATCCTCTGCACCTTGTTATCTCAGTGTTGTAGCTAAAGTGCAATTCACACACATGAAACATCATGCAGTTTATTCACAAATTTTACTTCAAAAAATATTTTAAAATAAAATGGTGCCTCAGCTTATGCGAAAAGTGAAATATCTGGAAATATAACTTCATAGACTCTAGTGTTATAAAAATTACATCCCAATAACTTTTTGAAACACATATCTGCACTGGAAAAATCAGATCCTTCCTTCTAGGAAGGTGATCTTCGTGACCTTCTTCCACCCTGGCTTCACATCAATAGTCGGGATCTCCTCGTCTTTTTACACATAGTCGCCATGAGGATGTAGTGTTTAGTGTTTATTTTAGCATCTAAAATCAGTTTGTTGTTCTATCAAAGACAAGTAAGCTTGCAAGTGCAATGCATGTCTTGTTAAAAAACAAATACGCAAAGCACGTCTGAACTACAAACATACTTTTATGATTTTAGATTCAAGTTACTATTAAGCAAACACATAAATTTATACGCATGCTTATGCCAGATTAAATTTTGGCAACCTGACTTGTCCATATATTATGTACACTAAACTGATGGTAAATTCATCTAACTGTAGGCAAATCACAAGAAAGTTGGCATGTTAATCCAGGCCTGGTGTGTTACCTCAAATGAATTAGCTGATCTCTTGCCCACTGTAGTGGCTTGGCGAAACTTCCCGGCTCCTTAAGAAGAAAGTTAGATAGCTTCCTCTTGATTTAAGATTCAGCAATAGACTTCCAGCGGAAAAACATTGTCCAATCTAGTATATAGAACAAACTACTTCTTTCTGAATTGGACTTCCACTTGTTGCTTCATTAGTGCTTTAGTTTTTCGAGCTGCCTTTCCTCCAATCCCAGATAGCAGTAGAGACGCTGATGCCTAAACAAGCTGCATAGTCGATCTAAGAAAACAACACAGGAACAAAAAGTTCATGAATACCAGCTGGAGTTGCAAGAACTGAAGTGACCTGACTCTAAAAAAAGATTTGATGTATTTCCAAATGGAACATGTCAAGAGCAGGACAGGAAGCAGAAAAAAAGATGGCCTGAAACAAATCACGCACGCGCATGCAATTAGCACTTACCAGCAATCACATGATTCTCATTCTTGGACTGAAACACTGCCAGATTCCGCAAACAGATTGCAAGTATCAGCTTTCATGCACCGCTTGCTTACATGCCCTGAAGAATATAAGTAGATGAAATCAAGTGCCATTTATTTGATCAGTCTCTATCATGTTCATGCGATACTGACAAGAAATGCCATGACTGAATCTCAGTGCATAGTATTGTGCAACAGAATTATCTTAGTCCATCATCATGACTTCTATACATCTATACTAATATAATCTCTATATGCTTTCTGCTCTAGGTAACAGTACGTGCATGCGAGAACAGTAGAAAATGGGAGGTGTGAAGTCCATTGTGGCCTGACGGCGGTCCTTCTCACTAGGAATCACACCCTCAAGACCTCAACATTGGGCGCAGGTGGGATACATCGGCGAAGCAAAGACGGTTCTCAGGGAGAGGCCATCAGGTGTCATCCTTGTTGGTGGTACGGTGACGGCACGAACCACCGACACCCGGACGCGAGCAAGACACCGCCCACGTCGAAATCGGTGACATCAAGGCCAAGATCCTGCGCCTCTCCTCTCGCCTCCACCACCACTCCGCACCTCCAGAGGTACGACAACCTGTAGCGGGATGACGCCGGAACACGTCCACGGGCGAAGGGGCTCAGCTAGGCTGCGGAGGGCGCCGATGGGGGGTGGTGACGGTAGAAAGAGGGGCGGCGCGAGGAGGAGGGGAAGGATGGAGCGGCGGCGCATGGAGGAAGGGAAGCGGTGATGTTTGCTCATGATATATCCATCCTTCTCGATCTGCAGGAGGAACGGCGCGGGGGCGTGAGGTTGTGCGGGAGTAACGGCGCGGGGCGTGAGGTCGTGCGGGCGGGGCCAGAGGTCGTGGGAACGTTTTGTTTTAGCGATCGATGGACTGTACGTACCTGGCTTAATCGTGGCTTGTTGGGTTAAACACAGAAAGATTATGAGCCATCAGATCATGTAGATGGATGGATATAATTGTTTGAATCTGTCCCTTTTTTTTTATAGGGGTAGTAGATACACCCGCTGACACCTCTGGCCCGCATGTCATCTCCTTCAAGGCGCCGTGTTCTTCCTGGACTTTGTTTTGTGAGGGGTGTTCTTCTTGGACTCAAGCGCCCGTTCCAACCTGCCCTCGATTCGGCTAGATCCTTAACCCCCCTATCCGATCCATGGACACCGGATGGTCCCTCTTGATCCCCTCGTCCGATTTGCTGGAATTTTGTCTATTTTGGGCCTAGCCCAATAATAGTTTCAGAAATTTCTAATAAATCCTAGAGGCCCACTTAGCTCATTTATGCAAGGCAAGGGATACTACTAAAGTTTAGTCCCACATTGCTAGTTGAGTGGGAGTTGGACCTCCTTATAAGGGAGGTTCTTTCCTCACTTGTATGAGCATGAGAACAAGAGGGATATCCACGCGTGCTCCTCCTCCGCCGCCCGCCACGCCACGCCTCGCCATGACGCGCCGCGGGTTGTGGGTTGTGGGTTGTGAAAATGAGCCGAGCCGATATCTAAATTTTTGCCACGCACTATGGGTATACGAAAGGTCACACGAAAGCTGAAAAGATTTTTGCGAAAGTTGAGTTTGAATGCGAACGGTGCAGCCCTTCGCCTCCATCTCTTCGTTTCACCTCCCGTCGCTGCCCTCTCGCATCCTTCTCTTGTGCCTATAAAAGGGAGGTCGCTCCTCCCAGAGAGACGCACCAGAACCTCTTCCTCCTCTCGCCACAAGTTCCTGAGTACTGCGTTGCTGCTACGATCTTCCCCATCCCGGCTTGCGGCGTGCACCGCAGGTCGGGACAGTAGGCCTCCAAAACCGCACCTTTTGAGTCCTGTACGGGAGAAGGGTCATAAGGTTTTTGGGGAGCGCTCAACGCGACTACTGGCTGCTTCATCACGGACGATCCGGTCGCCAATGACTACTTCCCCGACGACGACTTCTTCCTCGTGAAATCTTGCACCACTAGAGCTCATACATTCAGATCTATGTGAAATGAATGGTGTTTTGACAAAAGGTGGAAAGAAATAGTTCATGACGTTAATTGACGACTCCACTAGATACTGCCGTGTGTATCTTCTGAAATCTAAGGATGAGGCTTTGAACTTTTTCAAGATCTATAAAGCTGAAGTGGAAAACCAACTTGATCGAAAAATCAAGAGGCTTAGGTCCGACCGTGGTGGAGAGTATTTTTCCAATGAGTTTGATGCTTTTTGTGCGGAACATGGTATAATCCATGAGAGGACGCCTCCCTACTCACCTCAGTCAAATGGGGTGGCCAAAAGAAAGAACCGTACTCTAACTGATTTGGTTAACGCCATGTTAGACACATCGGGTCTCTCCAAGGCATGGTGGGGGAGGCGATATTGACATCATGTCATGTCCTGAACCGAGTCCCCACAAAGAACAAAGAGATAACTCCATTCGAGGAATGGGATAAGAAAAGGTTAAAACTCTCTTATCTACGAACATGGGGTTGTTTGGCGAAAGTCAATGCTCCAATTTCAAAGAAGCGGAAGCTTGGACCAAAGACTGTGGATTGTGTTTTCCTGGGATATGCTTTTCATAGCATTGGCTATAGATTCTTGGTTGTAAAATCTGAGGTACCTGACATGCATGTCGGTACGATCATGGAGTCGAATGATGTGACTTTCTTTGAAGATATCTTTCCCATGAAGGATATGTCTACCTCATCTAATCAGGAGATGCCTAGTTCATCGAATCAGGAACCAGTTACAATTACCAAACCTGCCATTTCGATAGAACACTTTGAAAGTCCTGTGGAGGAGAACAATGAAGTTCCTACTAGGAGCAAGAGACAGAGGATTGCAAAGTCCTTTGGTGATGATTTTCTTGTGTATCTCATAGATGACACTCCCAGTTCTATTTCAGAGGCCTATGCATCTGAAGATGCTGACTACTATTGAAAAGTTCTTGGCGAATGAAACTTGGGAGATAACTGATCGTCCTTATGGGTGCAAACCTATAGGATGCAAATGGGTATTCAAGAAGAAGCTTAGGCCTGATGGTACTATTGAAAAGTACAAGGCTCGGCTCGTGGCAAAGGGTTATACCCAAAAGGAAGGTGAAGACTTCTTTGATACTTACTCACCTGTGGCTCGACTGAGCACTATTCGAGTTCTACTTTCACTAGCTGCCTCACATGGTCTTCTCGTTCATCAAATGGATGTTAAGACTGCTTTCCTAAATGGAGAGTTGGACGAGGAAATTTATATGGAACAACCAGATGGGTTTGTACTAGATGGTCAGGAAGGAAAAGTGTGCAAGTTGCTAAAGTCTTTGTATGGACTCAAGCAAGCACCCAAACAGTGGCATGAGAAGTTTGAAAGAACTTTAACAGCTGCAGGCTTTGTTGTAAACGAAGCTGACAAATGTGTGTACTATCGCCATGGTGGGGGCGAGGGAGTTATCCTTTGCTTGTATGTTGATGACATACTGATTTTCGGAACAAATCTGAATGTTATTAAGGAGGTCAAGGATTTCCTATCTTGTTGTTTTGAGATGAAGGATTTAGGAGTGGCTGATGTCATTCTAAAATATCAAGTTGTTGAGAGACGATGATGGTGGGATTACATTGCTTCAATCTCACTATGTGGAAAATATCTTGAGTCGCTTTGGCTACAGTGACAGCAAGCCCTCTCCAACACCATATGATGCTAGTGTGTTGCTTCGAAAGAATCAAAGAATTGCTAGAGACCAATTGAAGTATTCTCAGATTATTGGCTTGCTTATGTACTTAGCCAGTGCTACAAGGCCTGACATCTCTTTTGCTGTTAGCAAACTAAGTCGGTTTGTTTCAAAACCAGGAGATGTGCATTGGAAAGCTCTACAGAGAGTTTTGCGTTATTTGAAAGGCACTGCAAATTATGGAATTCACTACATCGGGCACCCAAAGGTGTTTGAAGGGTATAGTGACTCAAACTGGATCTCAGATGCTGATGAGATAAAGGCCACGAGCGGTTATGTATTCACTCATGGAGGTGGCGCTATTTCTTGGAAGTCTTGCAAGCAGATCATCTTAACGAGGTCAACAATGGAAGCAGAACTCACAACACTAGATACAGCTACGGTGGAAGCAGATTGGCTTCGTCGGCTCTTGAATGACTCGCCGGTTGTTGAGAAACATGTACCAGGTGTCCTTATGAACTGCGACAATCAAACTGTGATCACGAAAGTGAGCAGCTCAAAGGATAACATGAAGTCATCAAGACACATTCAGAGAAAGTTAAAGTCTGTCAGGAAAATGAAAAACTCCGGAGTTATTGCATTGGATTATATCCAAATGTCTAAAAATCTGGCAGATCCTTTTACTAAGGGTCTATCACGTAATGTGATAGATAATGCATCGAGGGAGATGGGTATGAGACCCACAATATGAGTTGTTCACAGTGGTAACCTATTCTTTGTGATCGGAGATCCCGTGAATTAGATGTGGAAGACAAGCTGTTGGTCAACTGAGAGGAGAGTATCCTTACTATTCACAATACCACTCCATGAAGATGCAATGCTCTCCTAATCTGCATGGCAGGTTGATATATATCTTAATGTCTTCTAAGTGGCTCATTAAAGCAGAGATGTTATCCTGCAGAACATCTTTTAAAGAACACACCTATATGAGTCTGATTGTCAAACGTCGCAATCTATGAGAGTAGGGTTCTCTCTAGTAAACTCATGAAAGGTCACGGAGTATGACGTATAAGCTCCACCCGCGGGGAAGACCCACGGTAGCCACGTATCGGTCAAGGCTTTATGTGAAGCTAGATTCGCAGAAAACTTGCAGTTCAAGGCCCAGTCCACTGTTCAAGTTGCTTACTAGTGTAGCATAGAGTTCTAGGTGGAAGTTCAACTTAACAGTCTCCACTACAGTACCGATATATAAAACAGTGTTTTGGAACCAAAGGCAATTTCTGTGTGCCTCTGGGATCTAGTGGGGGATTGCTGGAATTTTGTTTATTTTGGGCCTAGCCCAATAGCAGTTTCAGAAATTCCTAATAAATCCTAGAGGCCCACTTAGCCCATTTGTGCAAGGCAAGGGATACTACTAAAGTTTAGTCCCACATTGCTAGTTAAGTGGGAGTTGGACCTCCTTATAAGGGAGGTTCTTTCCCCACTTGTATGAGCATGAGAACAAGAGGGATATCCACGCGCGTTCCTCCTCCGCCGCCCGCCTCGCCACGCCACGCCACGCCTCATCATGACGCGCCACGGGTTGCGGGAACGAGCCGATATCTAAATTTTTGCCACACACTATGAGTATACGAAAGGTCACACGGAAGCTAAAAAGATTTTTGCGAAAGTGGAGTTTGAATGTGAACGGTGCAGCCGAGGGCTGCTGGCTGTTCGCTTCGCCTCCCTCTCTTCGTTTCGCCTCCCGTCGCTGCCCTCTCGCCTCCTTCTCTTGTGCCTATAAAAGGGAGGTCGCTCCTCCCAGAGAGACGCACCAGAACCTCTTCCTCCTACCGCCACAAGTTCCTGAGCACTGCGCTGCTGCTACGATCTTCCCCATCCCGGCTTGCGGCGTGCACCGCAGGTCGGGACAGTAGGCCTCCGAAACCGAACCTTTTGAGTCCTGTACGGGAGAAGGGTCATAAGGTTTTTGGGGAGCGCTCAGCGCGACTACTGGCTGCTTCATCACGGACGATCCGGTCGCCGACGACTACTTCCCCGACGATGACTTCTTCCCCGACGTCCATGATCTCCTCGACGACATGGCAGGCGAGGACACCGACCCCAAGTCCAGCACTTCTGCTGCTGTTGTCCCGTACGTGTTCTTGATAACCCACAAGTATAGGGGATCGCAACAGCTTTCGAGGGTAGAGTATTCAACCCAAATTTATTGATTCGACACAAGGGGAGCCAAAGAATATTCTCAACTATTAGCAGCTGAGTTGTCAATTCAACCACACCTGGAAACTTAGTATCTGCAGCAAAGTGTTTAGTAGCACAGTAATATGATAGCGGTGGTAGCGGCAACAAAAGTAAAGACAGCAAAAGTAATGTTTTTGGTATTTTGTAGTGATTGTAATAGTAGCAGCGGGAAAGTAAATAAGCGAGAACCAGTATATGGAAAACTCGTAGGCACCGGATCAGTGATGTATAATTATGCCGGATGCGGTTCATCATGTAACAGTCATAACATAGGGTGACACAGAACTAGCTCCAATTCATCAATGTAATGTAGGCATGTATTCCGTATATAGTCATACGTGCTTATGGAAAAGAACTTGCATGACATCTTTTGTCCTACCCCCCGTGGCAGCGGGGTCCTATTGGAAACTAAGGGATATTAAGGCCTCCTTTTAATAGAGAGCCGGAACAAAGCATTAGCACATAGTGAATACATGAACTCCTCAAACTATGGTCATCACCGGGAGTGGTCCCGATTATTGTCACTTCGGGGTTGCTGGATCATAACACATAGTAGGTGACTATAGACTTGCAAGATCGGATCAAGAACTCACATATATTCATGAAAACATAATAGGTTCAGATCTGAAATCATGGCACTCGGGCCCTAGTGACAAGCATTAAGCATAGCAAAGTCATAGCAACATCAATCTCAGAACATTATGGATACTAGGGATCAAACCCTAAAAAAACTAACTCGATTACATGATAAATCTCATCCAACCCATCACCGTCCAGCAAGCCTACGATGAAATTACTCACGCACGGCGGTGAGCATCATGAAATTGGTGATGGAGGATGGTTGATGATGACGACAGCGACGAATCCCCCTCTCCGAAGCCCCGAACGGACTCCAGATCAGCCTTCCCGAGAGGTTTTAGGGCTTGGCGGCTGCTCCGTATCGTAAAACGCGATGATTTCTTCTCTCTAATTTTTTTCTCTCCGAAAGCAAATATATAGAGTTGGAGTTGGCGTCGGAGGGCATCCAGGGGGCCCACGAGGTAGGGGCGCGCCCTAGGGGGGCGCCCCCCACCCTCGTGAGAAGGGTGTGGGCCCCCTGGTCTTCATCTTTGGCGAGGATTTTTTATTATTTTTTCTAAGATGTTCCGTGGAGTTTCAGGTCATTCCGAGAATATTTGTTTTCTGCACATAAAACAACACCATGGCAATTATGCTGAAAACAGCGTCAGTCCGGGTTAGTTCCATTCAAATCATACAAGTTAGAGTCCAAAACAAGGGCAAAAGTGTTTGGAAAAGTAGATACGTTGGAGACGTATCAACTCCCCCAAGCTTAAACCCTTGCTTGTCCTCAAGCAATTCAGTTGACAAACTGAAAGAAAGAAAGAAGAACTTTTACAAACTCTGTTTGCTCTTGTTGTTGTAACTATGTCAAGCCAGCATTCAAGTTTTTAGCATAGATCATAACTAACCATATTTGCAATAATTCTCAGGTCTCATAATTACTCATATCAATAGCATAATCAACTGGCAAGTCATAATAATAAATCTCGGATGACAACACTTTCTCAAAACAATCATAATATGATATAACAAGATGGTATCTCGCTAGCCCTTTCTGAGACCGCAAAACATAAATGCAGAGCACCTTTAAAGATCAAGGACTAACTAGACATTTGTAATTCATGGTAAAAGAGATCCAATCATAGTCACACCCAACATACATTAATAGTGATGAATGCAAATGACAGCTGTGCTCTCCAGCTAGTGCTTTTTAATAAGAGGGTGATGACTCAACATAAAAGTAAATGGATAGGCCCTTCGCAGAGGGAAGCAGGGATTTGTAGAGGTGCCAGAGCTCAGTTTTGAAATAGAGATAAATTGTATTTTGAGCGGTATACTTTCATTGTCAACGTAACAACTGAGAGATGGCGATATCTTCCATGCTAAACACATTATAGGCGGTTCCCAAACAGAATGGTAAAGTTTATACTCCCCCTCCACCAACAAGCATCAATCCATGGCTTGCTCGAAACAACGAGTGCCTCCAACATACATCAGGTCCCAGGGGGAGTTTTGTTTGCAATTAATTTTGATTTAGTTTGCATAAAGCATGGGACTGGGCATCCCGGTGACCAGCCATTTTCTCGTGAGTGAGGAGCGGAGTCCACTCCTCTTGAGAATAACCCGCCTAACACGGAAGATAAGGACAACCTTGGTTGATACATGAGCTACTCGAGCATACAAAACAGAATGATTATTTGAAGGTTTAGAGTTTGGCACATACAAATTTACTTGGAACGGCAGGTAGATACCACATATAGGAAGGTATGGTGGACTCATCTGGAATAACTTTGGGGTTTAAGGGATTGGATGCACAAGCAGTATTCCCGCTTAGTACAGGTGAAGACTGGCAAAAGACTGGGAAGCGACCAACTAGAGAGAGACAACAGCCATGTACATGCATTAAAATTAATAAACATTGGATGCAAGCATGACTAGGATATAATCCACCATGAACATAAATATCGTGAAGGCTATGTTGATTTGTTTCAACTACATGCGTGAACATGTGCCAAGTCAAGTCACTTAAATCATTCAAAGGAGGATACCACCCCATCATACCACATCATAATCATCTCAATAGCATGTTGGCACACAAGGTAAATCATTACAACTCATAGCTAATCAAGCATGGCACAAGGAGCTATGATCTCTAATTGTCATTGCAAACATGTTTATTCATAATAAGCTAAATCAAGAACGAGGGACTCATCATATTTACAAAAACAAAAGAGGTCGAGTTCATACCAGCTTTTCTCATCTCAGTCAGTCCATCATATATCATCATAATTGCCTTTCACTTGCACGACCGAATGGTGTGAATAATAATAAGAGTGTACGTGCATTGGACTAAGCTGGAATCTGCGAGCATTCAATAAACAGGAGAAGACAAGGCAATATGGGCTCTTGGTTAAATCAACAATAATGCATATAAGAGCCACTTCAACAATTTAATTAAGGTCTTCTCCTACTGACCCCCAAAGAAAAGAAAAAAACGAAAAATAAAACTATTTACACGGGAAAGCTCCCCACAAGCAAAAGAAGACGGGAAATATTTTTGGGTTTTTCTTTTTAATTATTAACTACTACAGCAGAAAATAAACACTAACTTTTTTTGGTTTTTCTTAGATTAACAACACACAAGAAGAAAGCAGGAAAGAAGAATAAACTAGCATGGATATTACAGTGAAAAAGTATGAGCACCGACATCTAGCAATGAGTGTGTGTGAACATAGAACATAAATGTAATGTCGGTGAGAAATACGTACTCCCCCAAGCTTAGGCTTTTGGCCTAAGTTGGTCTATGGCCACGACTGGCTTGGCGGATATCCATAATAATAGTTGTTGGGGTCGTACTGTGATGAGGAAGAATAGTTGGGATCATACTGATGTGCAGCGGTTATCGCCTGCTGAGCTGCAGCATGGAGTCGAGCTGCCTCCACTCTCCTCTCGTACTCTTCTGCCTCCTCTCTGGTAATAACATATCTTCTTTTTGTCTGTGAATCAAAGAAGGCAGGAGCAGGGAGAGTAATACGGAAAACACGTCGTTTATCAAAAATTAAACGATATAAGAGAGGTGATTTAGGCCTCTCAACAAACTGGTGCGAAGCCATAGAGTCATAATCTAAATATGTAGGAGGAAACTCCGTATCACCCTCATGAATGTCTATCTCAAGAAAATGAGCTAAGCGGGTTGCATAAATTCCTCCAAAGAAATCTCCATTATGTCTATTATGATGCAACCTACGAGCTACAATGGCTCCCATATGATAAGATTGGTCTCCTGACACAGCACTCCTAAGAATGCTAAAATCAGGGACACACATGTGACATGCTTCATCCTTAGCATTTATGCATCTACTGATGAACAAAGCAAAATAATGTATAGCAGGAAAGTGAATGCTCCCTATGGTAGCCTGCGTTATATCTCTAGATTCCCCCACAGTTATACTAGCAAGAAAGTTTCTAAATTCGGATTTAGGGGGATCCCTAACACTACCCCATGATGGAAGTTTGCAAGCAGAAGTGAAATCCTCTAAGTCCATGGTATAAGATTTATCATAGAAATCAAACATGACTGAAGGAGAATTACGCGAAGATGAATACTCAAACCTCCTCACAAATGAACTTGTGAGATCATGATACTGGGGGCATTTGTTAGCCTCAAAATCCTCAAGACCGGCATTGCACAAATATGCTTTGAATTCTTCCTTAATTCCCGCACGGTCCATAAAATTTTTCGACGGCCATTCGCAAGGCCGTACTGGAGCGTCTCTTGGTGGATCCTCGTCAGCATCGCGCATAGCAATCCTGGGTCCTTGCTTCTTAGAGGAACCACCTTGGAACATCTTCCTAAGCATATTGTTTTTCTCTGAAAAATTCTGAATTTTTTAGTAACTTCAAAATAAAAGTAAACCAAACTCAATAAAACTGATAGCAACTACTCCTACAAGTGCCTAGAGCCTATATCAAGCATTAGAACTACTTGGAACCATATAAATTTGACAAGCTCAAGAACATGGTCACCTATGCAGCACAAACTTGCAAAGAATAAAGCACTAGAACAAAAACTAATTGGACCAATGGAGGAGTCACATACCAAGGAACAATCTCCCCAAGCAGTTTTGCGAGAGGTGCTTTGAGCAAGGAGATTGAAAATCACAGCAAAAGTGGCTCGAACTCGTGCTTGAGTTGGTTTTTTGGGTTTGTGTGAGACAGAGGAAGAAGATGGGTGCTGGGATAAGTGGAGGAGGGCCACCGTGGGCCCACGAGGCAGGGGGGCGCGCCCTAGAGGGGGGCGCGCCCACCACCCTCGTGGCCAGGTGGCAACTCCTCCCGCAGTAATTTTTGCACAGTAAATCCTCAAATATTCCCGAAAAAATCATATTAAGTTGGGATGTCATTCTGAGGACTTTTATTTTCGGGATATTTTTATATTGCACTGATAAGTCAGGAAACAGACATAAAAATACTATTTTTACTTTATTTCTACTAATTAACAGAAAGTATAGAGAGGGTACAGAAGTTTGTGCTTCTAGTTTCATCCATCTCATACTCAACAAAAAGAATCCACTAACAAGGTTGATCAAGTCTTGTTAACAAACTCATTCCGATAATCATGAAACCGGAGAAATTTCGAATAACACTAAGTTACCTCAATGGGGATATGCACATCCCCAATAATAAGTATATCATATTTCTTTTTGACAGTAGGAAGAGGGAAGTCAAAACCTCCAAATATAATCGATGGAATTTTTCCAATGGAGTTGATACTATGAACTTGAGGTTGTTTCCTCGGAAAGTGTACCGTATGCTCATTACCATTAACATGAAAAGTGACATTGCCTTTGTTGCAATCAATAACAGCCCCTGCAGTATTAAGAAAAGGTCTTCCAAGAATAATAGACATACTATCATCCTCGGGAATATCAAGAATAACAAAGTCCGTTAAAATAGTAACGTTTGCAACCACAACAGGCACATCCTCACAGATACCGACAGGTATAGCAGTTGATTTATCAGCCATTTGCAAAGATATTTCGGTAGGTGCCAGCTTATTCAAGTCAAGTCTACGATATAAAAAGAGAGGCATAACACTAACACCGGCTCCAAGATCACATAAAGCAGTTTTAATATAATTTCTTTTAATGGAGCAAGGTATAGTAGGTACTCCGGGATCTCCAAGTTTCTTTGCTATTCCACCCTTAAAAGTATAATTAGCAAGCATGGTGGAAATTTCAGCTTCCGGTATCTTTCTTTTATTAGTAATGATATCCTTCATATATTTAGCATAAGGATTTGTTTTGAGCACATCAGTTAATCGCATATGCGAAAAGATAGGCCTAATCATTTCAACAAAGCGCTCAAAATCCTCGTCATCCTTTTTCTTGGATGGTTTCGGAGGAAAAGGCATGGGTTTCTGAACCCAAGGTTCCCTTTCTTTACCATGTTTCCTAGCAACAAAGTCTCTTTTATCATAACGTTGATTCTTTGATTGTGGGTTATCAAGATCAACAGCAGGTTCAACTTCTACATCATTTTCATTACTAGGTTGAGCATCATCATGAGCATCATCATTAATATTTTCATTAGGTTCATGTTCATTACCAGATTGTGTTTCAGCATCAGACATAGAAATATCATTTGGATTATCAGGTGGTTCAGCAATAGGTTCACTAGAAGTTTGCACAGTTCTATCATTTTTCTTCTTCTTCTTTTTAGAAGAACTAGGAACATCAATATTATTTCTTTGAGAATCTTGCTCGATTCTCTTAGGGTGGCCTTCAGGATACAAAGGTTCCTGAGTCATTCTACCAGTTCTAGTAGCCACTCTGACAGCATAATCATTTTTCTTACTATTCATTTCATCAAGCACTTCTTTTTGAGCCTTAAGTACTTGTTCTACTTGAGTGGTAACCATAGAAGCATGTTTGCTAACAAGTTTAAGTTCACCTTTAATATTAGCCATATAATCACCCAAGCGTCTAATCATATAAGCATTTTCTTTTAATTGTCTACCAAAATAAGCATTGAAGTCATCTTGCTTAAACATAAAGTTATCAAACTCATCCAAGCACTGACTAGCAATCTTAGTAGGAGGGACTGATACGTCCATTTTGCATCATGCTTTTATATCGATATTTATTGAATTATGGACTGTTATTTCACTTTATGTCACAATACTTATGGCTATTCTCTCTTATTTTACAAGGTTTACATAAGGAGGGAGAATGCCGGCAGCTGGAATTCTGGGCTGGAAAAGGAGCAAATATTAGAAACCTATTCTGCGCAACTCCAAAAGTCCTGAAACTCCACGGAACATCTTAAAATAAATAAAGAAAAATCCTCGCCAAAGATGAAGGCCAGGGGGCCCACACCCCACTCACGAGGGTGGGGGCGCCCCCCTAGGGCGCGCCCCCTACCTCGTGGGCCCCCTGGTGGCTCTCTGACGTCCATCTTCTCCTATATGAAGTCTTTCGATGAGAAAAAAATCAGAAGGAACTTTTCAGGACGAGACTCCGCCGCCATGAGGCGGAACCAATTAGAGCTCCGGTAGAGCTGTTCTGCCGGGAATACTTCCCTCCGGGAGGGGGAAATCATCACCATCGTCATCACCAACGCTCCTCTCATCGGGAGAGGGAAATCTCCATCAACATCTTCACCAGCACCATCTCATCTCCAAACCCTAGTTCATCTCTTGTATTCAATTCTTGTCTCAAAGTCCGGGATTGGTGCTAGTAGGTTGCTAGTAGTGTTGATTACTCCTTGTAGTTGATGCTAGTTGGTTTATTTGGTGGAAGATCATATGTTCAGATCCTATACGCATATTATTACCCCTCCGACTATGATCATGAATATGCTTTGTGAGTAATTACGTTTGTTCCTGAGGACAAGGGAGAAGTCTTGCTATTAGTAGTCATGTGAATTTGGTATTCGTTTGATATTTTGATAAGATGTATGTTGTCTAGCCTCTAGTGGTGTTATGTGAACGTCGACTACATAACACTTCACCATTATTTGGGCCTAGAGGAAGGCATTGGGAAGTAATAAGTAGATGATGGGTTGCTATAGTGACAGAAGCTTAAACCCTAGTTTATGTGTTGCTTCGTAAGGGGCTGATTTGGATCCACATGTTTTATGCTATGGTTAGGTTTACCTTAATACTTTTGTTGTAGTTGCAGATGCTTGCAATAGAGGTTAATCATAAGTGGGATGCTTGTTCAAGTAAGAACAGCACCCAAGCACCGGTCCACCCACATATCAAATTATCAAAGTATCGAACGTGAATCATATGAACGTGATGAAAACTAGCTTGACGATATTCCCATGTGTCCTCGGGAGCGCCTTTTCTATTATAAGAGTTTGTTCCGGCTTGTCCTTTGCTACAAAAAGGATTGGGCCACCTTGCTGCACTTTATTTACTTTTGTTACTTGTTGCTCGTTACAATTTATCTTATCGCAAAACTATCTGTTACCACTTATTGCAGAGAATACCTTGCTGAAAACCGCTTATCATTCCCTTCTGCTCCTCGTTGGGTTCGACACTCTTACTTATCTAAAGGACTACGATAGATCCCCTATACTTGTGGGTCATCAAGACTCTTTTCTGGTGCCGTTGCTGGGGAGTGTAGCGCCTTTGGTAGGTGGAATTTGGTAAGGAAAAATTTATATAGTGTGCTGAAATTTACTGTCACTTGCTACTATGGAAAGTAATTCTCTGAGGGGCTTGTTCGGGGTATCTTCACCCCATCCAGTAGAGCAAAGAGTTGCTCCTCAACCTACTGAACCTATTGAAAATGAAACTCCTTTTGAATTTCCTTCGGGTATGATGGAAAAACTGCTAGCTAACCCTTTTACAGGAGATGGAACGAAGCATCCTGATGAGCACTTAATATATGTGGATGAAGTTTGTGGATTATTTAAGCTTGCAGGTATACCCAATGATGTTTCTACGAAGAAGGTCTTCCCTTTATCTTTGAAGGGAGACGCATTGATATGGTATAGGCTATGTGATGATATGAGATCATGGGACTATAAAAGATTGAAGTTGGAATTTCATCAGAAGTATTACCCTATGCATCTTGTTCATCGTGATCGCAATTATATATATAATTTTTGGCCTCGCGAAGGAGAAAGCATCGCTCAAGCTTGGGGGAGGCTTAAATCAATGTTATATTCATGCCCCAATCATGATCTCTCAAGAGAAATGATTATTCAAAATTTATATGCTCGGCTTTCTGAAAACAATCGCACCATGCTCGATACTTCTTGTGCTGGCTCTTTTATGATGAAGACTATTGAACTCAGATGGAATTTATTGGATAGAATTAAACGCAACTCTGAAGATTGGGACCTCGACGAAGGTAAGGAGTCAGGTATGACACCTAAGTTTGATTGTGTTAAATCTTTTATGGACACCGATATTTTCCGTAAGTTCAGCACTAAATATGGACTTGGCTCTGAGATAGTAGCTTCTTTCTGTGAATCTTTTGCTACTTATGTTGATCTCCCTAAGGAGAAGTGGTTTAAATATCATCCTCCCATAGAAGTAAAAGTAGATGAACCTATTAAAGTTGAAGAAAATACTGTCACTTTAATGATCCTATTGTTCCTACTTCTTATGTTGAGAAACCACCTTTCCCTGTTAGAATAAAGGATCATGCTAAAGCTTCAACTATTGTTCGTAAAAGCAATATTAGAACTTATACACCTCCTGAGCAAGTTGAAGTAGAACCTAATATTGCTATTGTTAAAGATCTCTTGTCTGATAATATAGATGGGCATGTTATTCAGTTCGAAGGTGAAACTGCTAGAATTGCTAAACCTTGTGATAAAGATAAACATAGACATGTAGTAGGCATGCCTGTTATTTCTGTTAAAATAGGAGATCATTGTTATCATGGCTTATGTGATATGGGTTCTAGTGCTAGTGCAATACCTATTGACTTATACAAAGAAATTATGCATGACATTGCACCTGTTGAGTTAGAAGAAATTGATGTTACTATTAAACTTGCTAATAGAGATACTATTTCACCAATGGGAATTGTTAGAGATGTTGAAGTCTTGTGTGGGAAAACTAAATATCCTGCTGATTTTCTTGTTCTTGGTTCCCCACAAGATAGTTTTTGTCCCATTATATTTGCTAGACCCTTCTTAAATACTGTCAATGCTACCATAAATTGCACAAAGAATGTTGTTACTGTTGGCTTGGATGATATGGTTCATGAGTTTAATTTCTCTAAATTTAGTAAACAACATCGTGAGGAAGAATTACCTAGTAAGTATGAAATTATTGGTCTTGCTTCTATTGCCGTACCTCCTAGTGATCCTTTAGAACACTATTTGCTAGACCATGAAAATGATATGTTCATGAATGAAAGAAGGGAAATAGATGAAGTATTCTTTAAACAAGAACCTATTCTGCAACACAATTTGCCTGTTGAAATTTTAGGGGATCCTCCTCCACCCAAGGGTGATCCCGTGTTTGAGCTTAAACCTTTGCCTGATAATTTTAAATATGCTTATCTTGATTAAAAGAAGATATATCCTGTTATTATTAGTGCTAACCTTTCAGAGCATGAAGAAGAAAGATTATTGAAAACTCTGAAGAAGCATCATGCTGCTATTGGCTATACTCTTGATGATCTTAAGGGCATTAGTCCCACTCTATGTCAACATAAAATAAATTTGGAAGCAGATGCCAAACCAGTTCGTGATCCTCAACGACGTCTGAATCCTAAAATGAAAGAAGTGGTAAGAAAAGAAATACTAAAGCTTCTGGAGGCAGGTCTAATCTATCCTGTTGCTGATAGTGAGTGGGTAAGTCGTTTCCATTGTGTCCCTAAGAAGGGAGGTATTACTGTTGTTCCTAATGACAAAGATGAATTGATTCCACAAAGAATTATCACAAGTTATAGGATGGTAATTGATTTCCGCAAATTAAATAAAGCTACTAAGAAAGATCATTACCCCTTACCTTTTATTGATCAAATGCTAGAAAGATGATGCAAACATACACACTATTGCTTTCTAGATGGTTATTCCGGTTTCTCTCAAATACTTGTTTTCGTGGTTCTAAGTCTGACAGTAATGTAGGGGGGTAGGTATGGAGAGGCAAGATCTTAGCTATGGAGTAGTTGTAAGCACACGAGGTTTACGAGTTCAGGCCCTTCTCGGAGGAAGTAATAGCCCTACGTCTCAGAGCCCGGAGGCGGTCGACTCGATTATGTGTGTATGAATTACATGGGTGCGAACCCTTTACACTGAGGAGGGGGTGGCTTATATAGAGTTCGCCAGACCCCTCCGGCCCTCAGTTATGCAGGGTTTTAAGTACATTAAGGTCGGGCGTTACTGGTAACGCCCCTAATAAAGTGCTATGATGACCATAAAAGCTACTTAATGACCGACCATTAGCGTGCGGAGTGACTTTAGGTCTCCCGGCCGTCGAGTGGTTGGATCTTGGTCGAGTGATTGCTTCTTGGTCGAGTGTCTTCGAGTCTGTCGAGTGGAACACCTCCAAGTCGATTGAAAGGTGATTTCTTCTAGAGATTTCCTTGGGTAGGGCAGTAAGGACAAGTCCATGACCCTACCCTAGGTACATAGCTTCATCACCCGTGTCGGCTAGAAATCAATCAAAGACTACTTTTACATGCCCTTTGGTACTTTTGCTTATAGACGTATGCCTTTTGGTTTATGTAATGCACCTGCTACCTTTCAAAGATGCATGATGCCATATTCTCTGACTTTTGTGAAAAGATTTGTGAGGTTTTCATGGATGAATTTTCCATCTATGGCTCCTCTTTTGATGATTGCTTGAGCAATCTTGATCGAGTTTTGCAGAGATGTGAAGAAACTAATCTTGTCTTGAATTGGGAAAAGTGTCGCTTTATGGTTAATGAAGGTATTGTCTTGGGGCATAAAGTTTCTGAAAGAGGTATTGAAGTTGATAAAGCCAAGGTTGATGCTATTGAAAAGATGCCATGTCCCAAGGACATCAAAGCTATAAGAAGTTTCCTTGGTCACGCCGGATTTTACAGGAGGTTCATTAAGGACTTCTCAAAAATTTCCCGGCCTCTGACTAATTTACTACAAAAAGATACACCATTTGTCTTTGATGATGATTGTGTAGAAGCATTTGAAATACTTTAGAAAGCATTAGTCTCTGCACCTGTTGTTCAGCCACCTGATTGGAATTTACCCTTTGAAATTATGTGTGATGCTAGTGATTATGTTGTAGGTGCTGTTCTAGGGCAAAGAGTTGATAAGAAATTAAATGTTATTCATTATGCTAGTAAGACTCTAGACAATGCTTAAAGAAATTATGCTACTACTGAAAAAGAGCTTTTAGCAGTTGTATTTGCTTGTGATAAGTTGAGATCTTATATTGTTGATTCTAAAGTAACTATTCAAACTGATCATGCTGCTATTAAATACCTTATGGAAAAGAAAGATGCTAAACCTAGACTTATTAGATGGGTTCTCTTGCTACAAGAATTTGATTTGCATATTGTTGATAGAAAGGGAGCTGAGAACCCCGTTGCAGACAACTTGTCTAGGTTAGAAAATATTCTTGATGACCCACTACCTATTAATGATAGCTTTCCTGATGAACAATTAAATGTTATAAGTACTTCTCGTAGTACTCCATGGTATGCTGATTATGCTAATTATGTTGGAAATATGCCCTAGAGGCAATAATAAATTGGTTATTATTATATTTCCTTGTTCATGATAATCGTTTATTATCCATGCTAGAATTGTATTGATAGGAAACTCAGATACATGTGTGGATACATAGACAACACCATGTCCCTAGTAAGCCTCTAGTTGACTAGCTCATTGATCAATAGATGGTTACGGTTTCCTGACCATGGACATTTGATGTCGTTGATAACGGGATCACATCATTAGGAGAATGATGTGATGGACGAGACCCAATCCTAAGCCTAGCACAAAGATCGTGTAGTTCGTATGCTAAGCTTTTCTAATGTCAAGTATCATTTCCTTAGACCATGAGATTGTGCAACTCCCGGATACCGTAGGAGTGCTTTGGGTGTACCAAACGTCACAACGTAACTGGGTGGCTATAAAGGTTCACTACAAGTATCTCCGAAAGTGTCTGTTGGGTTGGCATGAATCGAGACTGGGATTTGTCACTCCGTGTAACGGAGAGGTATCTCTGGGCCCACTCGGTAGGACATCATCATAATGTGCACAATGTGACCAAGGAGTTGATCACGGGATGATGTGTTACGGAACGAGTAAAGAGACTTGCCGGTAACGAGATTGAACAAGGTATCGAGATACCGACGATCGAATCTCGGGCAAGTATCGTACTGATAGACAAAGGGAATTGTATACAGGATTGATTGAATCCTTGACATCATGGTTCATCCGATGAGATCATCGTGGAGCATGTGGGAGCCAACATGGGTATCCGGATCCCGCTGTTGGTTATTGACCGGAGAGTTGTCTCGGCCATGTTTGCATGACTCCCGAACCCGTAGGGTCTACACACTTAAGGTTTGATGACGCTGGGGTTATAGGGAAAGTATGTACGCGGTTACCGAATGTTGTTCGAAGTCCCGGATGAGATCCCGAACATCACGAGGAGTTCCGAAATGGTCCGGAGGTAAAGATTGATATATAGGAAGTATGGTTTTGGCCACCGGAAGTGTTCCGGGCATCACCGGTAGTGTACCGGGACCACCGGATGGGTCCGGGGGTCCACCAGGTGGGGCCACCAGCCCCGGAGGCCTACATGGGCCAATAGTGGGAAGGGACAAGCCCCTAGGTGGGCTGGGGCGCCTCCCACCAAGGCCCAAGGCGCAAGGGAGAGTGGGAGGGGGCAAACCCTAGGTCCAGATGGGCCTTAAGGCCCACCCTAGGTGCGCCCCCTCTCTCCCCCCTTGGCTGCAACCCTAGATGGGTTTTGGGGCTGCCGCCACCCCTAGGGAGGGAACCCTAGATGGGGGCACAGCCCCTCCCCTTCCCCTATATATACTTGAGATATTGGGGGCTGCAACACACGCTAGATCATCTCCCTCTTGGCGCAGCCCTACCTCTCTCCCTCCTCGTCTCTTGTAGTGCTTGGCGAAGCCTTGCTGGAGTTCCGCGCTCCTCCACCGCCACCATGCCGTCGTGATGCTGCTGGACGGAGTCTTCCCCAACCTCTCCTTCTCCCCTTGCTGGATCAAGGCATAGGAGACGTCACCGGGCTGCACGTGTGTTGAACGCGGAGGCGCCGTGGTTCGGCGCTTAGATCGGAATCAACCGCGATCTGAATCGCTACGAGTACGACTCCTTCATCCGCGTTCTTGCAACGCTTCCGCTTAGAGATCTACAAGGGTATGTAGATGCACTCCCCTTCCCCTCGTTGCTAGATTACTCCATAGATTGATCTTGGTGATGCGTAGAAAATTTTAAATTTCTGCTACGATCCCCAACAGTGGCATCATGAGCTAGGTCTATGCGTAGTTTCTATGCACGAGTAGAACACAAAGCAGTTATGGGCGTCGATATTGTCAATTTACTTGCCGTTACTAGTATTGTCTTGATTCGGCAGCATCGTGGGATGAAGCGGCCCGGACCGACCTTACACGTACTCTTACGTGAGACTGGTTCCACCGACTAACATGCACTAGTTGCATAAGGTGGCTAGCGGGTGTCTGTCTCTCCCACTTTAGTCGGATCAGATTCGATGAAAAGGGTCCTTATGAAGGGTAAATAGAAATTTGCATATCATGTTGTGGTTTTCGCGTAGGTAAGAAACGTTCTTGCTAGAAACCTATAGCAACCACGTAAAAACTTGCAACAACAATTAGAGGACGTATAACTTGTTTTTGCAGCATATGCTTTGTGATGTGATATGGCCAAAAGGATGTGATGAATGATATATGTAATGTATGAGATTGATCATGTTCTTCTAATAGGAAGCACGACTTGCATGTCGATGAGTATGACAACCGGCAGGAGCTATAGGAGTTGTCTTAATTTATTTATGACCCGCGTGTCAACATAAACGTCATGTAATTACTTTACTTTATTGCTAAAGCGTTAGCCATAGTAGTAGAAGTAATAGATGACGAGACAACTTCAAGAAGACACGATGATGGAGATCATGATGATGGAGATCATGGTGTCATGTTGGTGACAACGATGATCATGGAGCCCCAAAGATGGAGATCAAAAGGAGCAAAATGATATTGACCATATCATGTCACTATTTGATTGCATGTGATGTTTATCATGTTTTACATCTTATTTGCTTAGAACGACGGTAGCTTAAATAAGATGATCCCTCACTAAAATTTCAAGAAAAGTGTTCCCCCTAACTGTGCACCGTTGCGAAGGTTCGTTGTTTCGAAGCACCACGTGATGATCGGGTGTGATAGATTCTAACATTCGAATACAACGGGTGTTGACGAGCCTAGCATGTACAGACATGGCCTCGGGACACATGCGAAACACTTAGGTTGACTTGACGAGCCTAGCATGTACAGACATGGCCTCAGAACACGGAAGGCCGAAAGGTCGAACATGAGTCGTATAGAAGATACGATCAACATGAGATGTTCACCGTTGATGACTAGTCCGTCTCACGTGATGATCGGACACGGCCTAGTCGATTCGGATCATGTTTCACTTAGATGACTAGAGGGATGTCTATCTGAGTGGGAGTTCATTAAATAATTTGATTAGATGAACTCAATTATCATGAACATAGTCTAAATTGTCTTTGCAAATATGTTGTAGATAAATAGCTCATGTTGTAGCCCCCTGTTTCAATACGTTCCTAGAGAAAGATTAAGTTGAAAGATATTGTAAGCAATGATGCGGACTGGGTCCGTAGTCCGAGGAGTGTCCTCACTGCTACACAGAAGGCTTACGTCTTTGATGCACCGCTCGATGTGCAAACCCCTACAACGTCGTCTGTGGATGTTGTGAACACCTGACAGACACATCCTGATGACTACTTGATAGTTTAGTGCACCATACTTTACGGCTTAGAATCGGGATTCAAATGACGTTTTGAACGCCATGAGACATACGAGATGTTCCAAGAGCTGAAATTGGGATTTCAGGCTCATGCCCGTGTTGAGAGGTATGAGACCTCTGACAAGTTCTTTTGCCAACAAGATGGAGAAGAATAGCTCAGCTAGTGAGCATGTTCTCAGAATGTCTGGGTGCTACAATCACTTAAATCAAGTGGGAGTTAAACTTCCAGATAAGATAGTGATTGATAGAGTTCTCTAGCCACTATCACTAAGCTACTAGATCTTCATGATGAACTATGACATGCAAGGGATGGAGTTGATCCCGAAGCTGTTCGCAGTGCTTAAGACCACAAAAGGTAGAAATCAAGAAGGAGCATCAAGTGTTGATGGTTTAACAAGACCACTGGTTTCAAGAAGGGCAATGGCTAGAAGGGAAACTTCATGGATGGCAAACCAGTTGCCGCTCCAGTGAAAGAACCCAAGGTTGAACCCAAACCCGAGACTAAGTGCTTCTATTGTAAGGGGAACGGTCACTGGTAGTGGAATTACCCCAAATGCATGGTAGATAAGAAGGCTGGCAACTTCAAAAAAGTATATATGTGTTATTAATGTGTACCTCACTAGTACTCCTGGTAGCACCTGGGTATTGGATACCGGTTCAGTTACTATTATTGGTGACTTGAAGCAAAAGCTACGGACTAAACGGAGACTGGCTAAGGGCGAGGTGACGATGTGTGTTGGAAGTGTTTCCAAAGTTGATGAGATCACCATCGCACGCTCCATCTACCTTCGGGATTAGTATTGAACCTAGATAAATGTTATCAGGTGTCTACGTTGAGCATGAATATGATTAGACCATGTTCGTTGCAATAAAGTCATTCATTTAAGTTAGAGAATAATGGTTATTCTGTTTACATGAATGATACCTTTCATGGTCATGCACCCTATGTGAATGGTTCATTGAATCTCGGTCGTGGTAATACACATGTTCACGCCAAAAGATGTAGAGTTAATAATGATAGTACCACTTTCTCGTGGCACTGCCGCTTAGGTCATATTGGTGTAAGATGCATGAAGAAACTCCATGTTGATGGATGTTTGGAGTCACTTGATTTTGAATCACTTGACACATGCGAGCCATGCCTCATGGGCAGGATGACTAAGACCCTGTTTTCAGGTAAAATGAAACGGGCAAGTGACTTGTTGGAAATCGTGCATGCTGATGCGTGTGATCCAATGAGAATTGAAGCGTGCGGTGGATATTGCTATTTTCTCATCTTCACTGACGATTTGGGTAGATATAGGTATATCTACTTAATGAAGCACAAGTCTGAAATGTTTGAAAAGTGCAAGCGATTTCAGAGTGAAGTTAAGAATCATCATAACAATAAGATCATGTTCCTACGATCTGATCAAAAGGGGATTTTCTGAGTTATGAGTTTGGCAATCACTTAAGACATTGTGGAGTTGTTTCATAGTTGAAGCCACCTGGAACACCACAAGGTAATGGTGCGTCCAGACGTCATAATCGAACACTATGAGATATGGTGCGATCATGGAGCCAGTCGAACAGGCCGTAGAGGGATTCGTCGGGCTCGATCGCCGCGACTTGAGGGGTGGCCAACTGGGAAGGCTGAATCGACTCTGCTATACGGGCTGCAACTGCTAAATTCTGAATCGGAGTTCGATATACCTGCGGGGGCGGAAAGAGCTGACGTTGACTGGATTCTGGAACCCGTTGTCGCGCACGCTCGTCGAGTGCTCGCTGGAGGTTCTCTAGTCAAGTGCGCTCAGCCAAGTTTGCCAGGCGCGCGTCCTCCAAGGCACGAGCCTCGGGGGTTTCTCCAACGATAGGAGTGTGTAGTGCATCCATGTTCTGGCGATGAAGTTCTTCTCTCTGCAGCGACATGAGAGGCTCGGGAAGATATTCCTCATGGGGATGCGACGGGTCGCCTCCACCTGCGCCTCCGTCGGTGCGGTGAAAACCGGGAGGACTGCGCGGTCCATCAAGCATAAGAATCTCCGCCGCCGGATCACTACTGTCGCACTCGGATGCGGTCTCTGCGGAGCCAGTCGAACAGGCCGTAGAGGGATTCGTTGGGCTCGATCGTCGCGACTTGAGGGGTGGCCGACTGGCGTGCCACCGCGTGTCTCACCCACCGCTGAAGTCTCGACCGACCGGAGCGCTTGCGCCGACGGGAAACAGGGAGGGAGGACAACACAGGGGCCGACCGATAATGGGTCGACGGTTGCCGCAAGAGGACGCCGCGGACGCACGCGCGAAAGTGCGTTGCCCCGCGGACAGGGAGTGCGTCGACGTCGAGCGGAGCTTCTTGAAGCCAAGCGGAGTCGTCGGCGATGAACGTGAGCGCGCCGAGACGGATCTCGCGGCCTTCCACCAAAACTCCGCCAGAAACCATGATGATTTGGATCGGAAAAGATCGCAACTCCTCCAACAAATCGCTAAGACACCTGCCCCATGATGGGCGCCAACTGTCGTGGTTCTAAGTCTGACAGTAATGTAGGGGGGTGGGTATGGAGAGGCAAGATCTTAGCTATGGAGTAGTTGTAAGCACACGAGGTTTATGAGTTCAGGCCCTTCTCGGAGGAAGTAATAGCCCTACGTCTCGGAGCCCGGAGGCGGTCGACTGGATTATGTGTGTATGAATTACAGGGGTGCGAACCCTTTACACCGAGGAGGGGGTGGCTTATATAGAGTTCGCCAGACCCCTCCGGCCCTCAGTTATGCAGGGTTTTAAGTACATTAAGGTCAGGCGTTACTGGTAACGCCCCTAATAAAGTGCTATGATGACCATAAAAGCTACTTAATGACCGACCGTTAGCGTGCGGAGTAACTTTAGGTTTCCCGACCGTCGAGTGGTTGGATCTTGGTCGAGTGATTGCTTCTTGGTCGAGTGTCTTCGAGTCTGTTGAGTGGAACACCTCCAAGTCGGTTGAAAGGTGATTTCTTCTAGAGATGTCCTTGGGTAGGGCAGTAAGGACAGGTCCATGACCCTACCCTAGGTACATAGCTTCATCATTAGCCCCCGAATGGATCGAGGTTTGAGTGGGGAAGGAGTTGAGAGCTTCTCCGACTCATTTTTCATGCCATGAGCATATCTTGTTTCGGATCAATGAACCTGAGTGACGACAGCAACTTCCTTTTCAGTCGCCTTGATCCATTCTTGGTTTTTTGTCGAGTGAGTTTCTTTACTTGAAAAGCTCCGAGTGACGGTGTGGAGGAGATCTTCCGTCTGACAAGTTGTTCTGCTGCCCACGGATTTCAATTCATGGGATTCGAATTTTGGGAAGCGCGCGGGACGGGGGAGGCGCGCGACTGTTGCGGGATTTGACAGGATCGTCCAGGCCTACCAGTCAGCCACTCGGAAGTAACATCATATAAGGCGTCAGACCGGGGTTTCTTGAACAGTGCATTCTCATTTCCTCTCCTCCTCTTCAGGCTTCTTCGTTGCGCTCGTTCTCGCCCTAGCGCTGCTGCTCTGTACGTGTCCCGCCGGCGACGATGGGGAAGGAGAAGACAGCGGCTCTGGAGCGGGCGAAGAAGGCGATGGCAAAGGCGAAGGGGAAGGCGACCAGTCGGGGTGGATCTTCCTCACGAGGCGGCCTGCCGAAGGGCTGGATCCAGGGCGACTGGATCCGCTCGACGATCCGCCAAGAAGACCTCAACGACCTAGCCGACGGAGGACTGATCCCCCATGGATCGGCGCGGCTTCCAGGGAAGGAATCCGAGCCGCAACCTCGGGAGGGTGAGCGCGTTCTCCTTGCCACCCACGTCGACCGTGGGTTTTCCTTGCCTCCCCACCCTTTCTTTCGGGGATTTCTGAATTTCTTTGGGGCACAACTCCACCACTTCACTCCCAACATAATTGTGTATCTCGCTGCTTTCGTGTCTTTGTGCGAGAATTTCTTGGGTTGTCGGCCTCACTGGGTCTTTTCAAGCACATTTTCACCTGTCGTTCTCAGACGGTGAAAAAGGCCAATCCGAGTGATGAGAGAACACAAGTGATTCAGATGTGCGGGGGTCTTGGTGTTCAGATGAGAGGGAAAAGTTACTTTCCGGCCATGATTCTTCCCGACTCGGTCCGCGGATGGCAGTCGACCTGGTTTTACTGCAAAGACCAGCCGACGCCAGGGCAGTCGACTGGCCTCCCTCCTTTTACCATGGACCGAGTGAGGAAACCCTCCTCTTTGAAGGTGATCCCGGAGGAGAATGCACAAGTTAGGGTGCTGGTCGAACGAGTGGTCCAGCTTATCCGTGACGGGGTCACTAGTATGGATCTCTTGGAGGTTTTCCTTCGGCGGCGCATCCAGCCTCTTCAAGCTCGAGACCATCCGATGTGGATGTATTCGGGTCTTGACGACACCACTTGGATTCACCCGGAGGAGGTCGATGACGACACACTGGAGGGGTGGCTGTCGGGCATCACCGGAAACAAGGACAACCCCAGGGGAGCCAGGAGAGTTCCTCCATTCGACCAGTCCCATGATCCAGAAAAGGTCCAATTCTGAGCTTTTGATTATAATCTGAACTCACTCGCGCAGCTGTCTATACTGCGTCGACTGACTTTATTCTTCCTGCTTTCTTTCAGGCCCTTATCGAAATGTACTCAGTGCCCAACGGAGAGCAAGAGCAAGACCCGGAAGGAGAGGCGAGCGGCGGCGACAGTGGCGAATGGCATTCTGACGGAGAAGAGGACGAAGAAAACGACGACTCAAGTGACGAAGAAGAAGTCGAGTCGCCTCCTCGCAGGGAGAGGCGATCCAAGCTTGACCAAGAACGACCGAGCGCCCGTGAAAAGGCGATTGCTCAGACTGGTCAGTCTTCAAAGCGTCCTCGGACATCTTCGCCAACCCCAACTGAAAAAGTGTCAAAGCATCTCAAAGTTGCAGAGCAGAAGCCTCGGAAGGCGTTGCCGAAGATTAAGATTGATATCCCCGTCGCTTCTGCGTGAGTGTCTCCCTTTGTATTCACTCGATGCTCCGTGCTGTTTATTTTTTCTTGATTTAACCAGACGAACTTTGGAACTGGCAGCGCTGCTAATTCCGGGACCTCAGCTTACAGAGATGAGGATGAGGTAATGGAGGATACAATCACTTCCAATCTGGGTATGATTTCTGTCATTCTATCTTTATTTGGTCGACTCAACTGCAATGTGTACCATTAGGTGATGTGATTTTGGCGATTGATCTTTGAACAGCTCCTAACATTATTGACCTCCCCGATGATGATGATGAAGAGCCTGAGAGGCCTTTGACGAGGAAAATAGGAAAGCTCCTGCAAGCAAGGTGCCACAGTCGACGCCGATGATGGAACCAGTCGTTCAGGATGCTGGTGATGCCAATCGGGGTTCTGTTACCTTCACCGTACCATTGTCGAGTGCCCTGCCTTCTTCGTCGACTGCTCAAACTCCTGCCGACCCACCTTCAGTTTTTGTGATCCATCATGTCCCAGAGGACGAAGTGAATGCTGCCAAGGAAGCCATACGCCAGGCGGGCATTATGATGGAGAAGGTGAAGATGGTGCGGGACGCCAGTCAGGCCGCCTATGACGCCAGCTCGTCTCTCCAAAGCAATGTTCAGGTTAGTTGGTCACCGCTTGTTCTGTTAGGATATGCTATCTGAAGACTCTCTTTCCGAAAATCTTTGCATCTGTACACCCACTGGGTGCGTCGATTGAATTTTTGGACTACTGGGGGCACGCTGAGTGCACCCACTGGGTGTAGTCCCCGAGACTACAGTGGACTGCTGGCAGTCGACTGTAGTCTTTGTATTTTGATTCTTTCGCTCGATCTGGTCTGGCCGTGTCGAGTGTAAACCGAACCGGTGGGGGCACGCAAAGTGCACCCACTGGGTGTAGTCCCCGAGACTACGGTGGACTACGGGCAGTCGACCGTAGTCTTAGTATTTATTGTCTTTGTCGTTTTTCGCTGTAAAATAACTTCCCCTCCCTGATTTCAGAAATCTTGTGATCTTGGAGCTCGCTTTGCTGACTTGGAGAAACAGCAGATCCAGCTAAACCTTGACTTGGAATTGGCCAAGACAGAGCTGCAAAAGGCCAAGGACGACGCCAATGGTAAGACGAGCTTGTCGACTGGTTTGTCTTAGGCTTGAGTACCCTTCTGCTCTTTCTGAATCAAGCACCATTTCTTTGCAGAAAAACTGAACGAAGCGCTGGCGAAGAAGGATCAGGATTTGGCTGCTGCTCAAAAGAAAGCCGACGATAGAACCGCTCTGGCTGAACAGAAACTGGCTTCAGTCGGCCAATTGGAAGAAGAGAACGCCAAGACGAAATCTGCCCTGAACGAAGCCAACAAGGAGTGCACGCGCTTGAAGAAGGACAATGTCAACCTGTACAAGAAGATGGAAGGCATCGCTCGCAGGAGGGACGATCTGGAGAGCTATCTGAGGAGCCTTGCCAAGAAGTTGTTCATCAAGCTTGAAGGTATACATTTTGTTCCGACTGATGTTTTTTTTGTCAACTCAGCATACAAAAATTGACTTATCCTTGGATCGTGAATGCAGAGTTTTGCCAGAACTTCGAGGAGGAGACTGGGCGGATTGAGCCAGGTTTGGACCCCATCAACTCTCCCGTGAAAGATGAAACTGCCATGAATCTGCTCCGACTGGAATCCCGCATCGACGGTGTTGTGGACTACTTGGCTCAACTGAAGGTCGCCACGTCATGGATCGACACGGCACTTTGGCCAGGGGCCACGCTCCAGAATGATCTGGAATCTCTGATGACTCGACTGAACGAGATCCCTGGCCGAGTGCAAGAATGGAAGAAATCATCCGCCCGGTGTGGTGCTGATGTGGAACTGTCCCTGGTGCGAGTCCATTGCAAGGAGGCTCGTGAAGACAAGCTGGTAGCACTCAAGGTCGCCAACACCCAGAGGCATGACTTCCGATCTTTTATGGAGACTTTTATTGCTGTAGCCACTCGGATCGTCGACGGCGTCGACCTGGACGAGTTCGTCGAGCCTGCCAGTCCTCCTCCTGCGGAGTGAATAAACTTTTATGCCCCACCTTAAATTTGCCTCGGGATGCCGAGTGGTTTTTGTAACCGTTAAACTCTTTTGGGCTGAATGCCTGAGCACTTCGATCTGCGGTCTGGAACCTTTAGGATTTATCTGAACTTGGTTTATCGTTGAATATCTTCATGAATTCTCCGTCGAGTGGAAATTGTTCTTCACTCGAGACAACTTTTGTATTTGTGGCGAAGCTCCGAAGGAGAAGGTGGCAGTCGACCTGCACCTCGTCGTCCTTGCGGATTGGGATGGAGCGCACGTTGTATTTGTGGCGAAGCTCCCAAGGAGAAGGTGGTAGTCGACCTGCGCCTCGTCGTCCTTGCAGATTGGGATGGAGCGCACGTTGTATTTGTGGCGAAGCTCCCAAGGAGAAGGTGGCAGTCGACCTGCACCTCGTCGTCCTTGCGGATTGGGATGGAGCGCACGTTGTATTTGTGGCGAAGCTCCGAAGGAGAAGGTGGCAGTCGACCTGCACCTCGTCGTCCCTGCGGATTGGGATGTGTTTCGTACTTAGGCGAGTACTGGACTGCAGCTAAGCCTCCGAGTGGGAGGGTCGCTCTCCACTCGGTAGGATTTTTCAAACTCAGGCGAGTACTGGACTGCAGCTAAGCCCCCGAGTGGGAGGGTCGCTCTCCACTCGGTAGGATTTTTCAAACTTAGGCGAGTACTGGACCGCAGCTAAGCCCCCGAGTGGGAGGGTCGCTCTCCACTCGGTAGGATTTTTCAAACTTAGGCGAGTACTGGACCGCAGCTAAGCCCCCGAGTGGAAGGGTCGCTCTCCACTCGGTAGGATTTTTCAAACTTAGGCGAGTACTGGACTGCAGCTAAGCCCCTGAGTGGGAGGGTTGCTCACCACTTGGTAGTATTTTCAAATACTTAGGTGAGTACTGGACTGCAGCTAAGCCCCCGAGTGGGAGGTCGGTAGGATTTTTCAAACTTAGGCGAGTACTGGACTGCAGCTAAGCCTCCGAGTGGGAGGCTAGCTCGCCACTTGGTAGGATTTTCAAATACTTAGGCGAGTACTAGACTGCAGCTAAGCCCCCGAGTGGGAGGCTCGCTCTCCACTCGGTAGGATTTTCAAATACTTAGGCGAGTACCGGACTGCAGCTAAGCCCCCGAGTGGGAGGCTGGCTCACCACTCGGTAGGATTTTCAAATACTTAGGCGAGTACTGGACTGCAGCTAAGCCCCCGAGTGGGAGGCTGGCTCACCACTCGGTAGGATTTTCAAATACTTAGGCGAGTACTGGACTGCAGCTAAGCCCCCGAGTGGGAGGCTGGCTCACCACTCGGTAGGATTTTCAAATACTTAGGCGAGTACTGGACTGCAGCTAAGCCCCCGAGTGGGAGGCTGGCTCACCACTCGGTAGGATTTTCAAATACTTAGGCGAAACGGGTTCGCAGCTAAGCTCCGAGTGGAGGCTGGCTCACCACTCGGTAGGATTTTCAAATACTTAGGCGAAACGGGTTCGCAGCTAAGCCTCCGAGTGAGAGGCTGGCTCACCACTCGGTAGGAAATTATTTTTACAAACTTAGGCGAAACGGATTCGCAGCTAAGCCACCCACTGGGGGATTTCTCACGCAAACAAAAACAATAACAATCACTGGGAAAATTATAACGCTCTTGTCTTTGATAAATAAACTACAGAAGTTTTTCTTATTACATCTCATCCGAGTGAGAATTCAAGTATAAAAGGGGCGGAGCAGCTCCGCATTCCAGGCTCGTGGCTCATCAATCTGGCGATCGACATTATAAAGGTGGTACGCTCCATTGTGGAGGACTCTGGTGACTATGAAGGGACCTTCCCAAGTAGGAGCGAGTTTGTGTGGTTTCTGTTGATCCACTCGGAGGACCAAGTCTCCTTCTTGGAAGGCTCGACTCTTCACATTTCTGGCATGGAATCGACGCAAGTCTTGCTGATAGATGGTCGATCGGATCATGGCCATTTCTCTTTCTTCTTCCAGGAGGTCGACTGCGTCCTGCCGGGCTTGTTCTGCTTCATCTTCAGAGTAGAGCTCGACTCGGGGTGCGTTGTGAAGCAGGTCACTCGGCAAAACTGCTTCGGCTCCGTAGACCAGAAAAGAATGGGGTTCTTCCAGTCGATCGGTTCGGGGTTGTCCTCAATCCCCAAAGAACTGATGGAAGCTCGTCGACCCATGCACCTGCTGCGTGCTTGAGATCGCGCATCAGTCGGGGTTTCAGTCCTTTGAGAATTAAGCCGTTTGCTCTTTCGCTTGTCCATTCAACTGGGGGTGAGCGACTGAAGCGTAGTCGACTCGTGTGCCTTGAGAGGCGCAAAAGGCTCTGAATTTGTCAGGAATCGAAGTTTGACCCATTGTCAGTGATGATGTTGTGCGGAACTCCATATCTGAATATCAACTCTCTGATGAAACTGATAGCAGTGCAAGCATCAAGATTCTTGATAGGCTTAGCTTCAATCCATTTGGTGAACTTGTCGACTGCTACTAGCACATGAGTGAAGCCGCTCCTGCCCGTTCTCAGTGGTCCAACCATGTCCAGTCCCCAAACAGCGAAGGGCCAGACGAGTGGAATGGTTTTCAGGGCTGACGCGGGTTTGTGCGACATATTGGAGTAAAACTGACATCCTTCACATTTGTCGACTATCTCTTTTGCCATTTCATTCGCCCTTGGCCAAGTAGAATCCCGCTCGGTATGCTTTAGCCACAATGGTCCGAGAGGACGCATGATGACCACAGGTCCCCGAGTGGATATCATCAAGGATTATCTGACCTTCTTCTGGTGTTATACACTTCTGACTGACTCCAGTCGCGCTTTCTCTATACAACTGTCCCTTTATGACTGTAAAGGCCTTGGATCGACGGACGATCTGTCGAGCCTCTTCTTCGTCCTCTGGGAGTTCTTTCCTTAGGATGTACGCGATGTACGGTACCGTCCAGTCGGGAGTGATGACCAAAACTTCCATGATCAGGTCGACCACAGCTGGAACTTCAACTTCAATCGGATCCGTGGCACTTTTTGGCTGCGGGGCTTCTTCAGTGAAGGGATCCTCCTGAACTGATGGTGTGTGGATGTGTTCCAAAAACACATTGCTGGGAATGGCTTCTCTTTTGGAACCTATTTTCGCCAAATCATCAGCTGCTTGATTTTTCAGTCGGGGTATGTGATGAAGTTCTAACCCCTCGAATTTCTTCTCCAGCTTTCTCACTGCATTGCAATAACCAGTCATGGCTGGACTTCTGACGTCCCACTCCTTCATCACTTGATTAACCACCAAATCTGAGTCGCCATAGACCATGAGGCGACGGACGCCGAGTGAAATGGCCATGCGCAACCCATATAAAAGTGCTTCATATTCTGCTTCGTTATTGGAGGAATCAAAGTGGATTTGAAGAACATATCTGAGCTTATCTCCTCGGGGGGAGACCAATACTACCCCGGCACCGGAACCATTCAGCATTTTGGAACCGTCGAAGAACATGGTCCAATGCTCCGAGTGAACCTGAGTCGGCAGTTGTTGTCAATCCACTCGGCGACGAAATCTGCTATTGCTTGGGACTTGATAGCTTTCTTTGCCTCAAACTTGATATCTAGAGGAAGGAGTTCAATCGCCCATTTTGCCACTCGACCAGTTGCATCTCTGTTGTGTAGGATCTCTGACAATGGAGCGTCGCTGACGACTGTAATGGAATGATCAGAGAAGTAGTGAGCAACCTTCTTTGTGGTCATATAAATCCCATATACAAGCTTCTGATAATGAGGATATCTTTGCTTCGACGGGGTCAAAACTTCAGAAATATAATATACTGGGCGCTGAACTTTGAAGGCTTTTCCTTCTTCTTCCCGCTCGACCGTAAGTACCGTACTGACGACTTGTCCCGTGGCTGCGATGTAAAGCAGCAAAGGCTCTTGCTGATTGGGGCAGCAAGCACCGGCTGGGTGGAGAGCAGAGCTTTGAGCTCTGCAAACGCTGCATCAGCTTCAGGAGTCCACTCGAACTTGTCGACTTCTTCATCAATCGGTAAAGAGGCAATGCCTTTTCACCGAGACGAGAGATGAATCGACTTAAAGCGGCCAAGCAACCAGTAAGCTTCTGGACGTCGTGCACTCGCACAGGACGTTTCATCCGGAGTATAGTACCGACTTTTTCTGGATTGGCGTCGATTCCCCGTTCGGAAACGAGAAAACCGAGTAACTTTCCGCCAGGAACTCCGAATGTGCACTTTGATGGATTAAGCTTGATATCATACCTCCTGAGGTTGGCAAAGGTTTCAGCAAGGTCAGTCAGCAGGTCGGAACCCTTCCGTGACTTGACCACAATATCATCCATGTATGCTTCCACATTCCGACTGATTTGAGTGAGCAAACACTTCTGAATCATCCTCATGAATGTGGCTCCGGCATTCTTGAGGCCGAATGGCATGGTAACATAACAGAAGCACCCGAATGGAGTGATGAAAGCTGTTTTGATCTCGTCAGGTCCATACAGACGGATCTGATGGTACCCGGAATAGGCGTCTAAAAAAGACAGTCGCTCACATCCCGCAGTCGAGTCGACTATCTGGTCGATGCGGGGGAGAGGAAAATGATCTTTCGGGCAGGCCCGATTGATATGTTTAAAGTCAATGCACATGCGAAGTGACTTGTCCTTCTTGGGGACCATGACAACGTTGGCGAGCCACTCGGAGTGGTAAATCTCTCGGATGAACTCCGCTGCTAAGAGCCGAGCCACCTCCTCACCAATAGCCTTTCTCTTCTGGACGGCGGACCGTCGGAGATGTTCTTTGACAGGTTTCACTTTTGAGTCGACTCGTAGGCGGTGCTCAGCCAGCCCCTGGGAACACCCGGCATGTCAGAAGGCTTCCATGCGAAGATGTCCCAGTTCTCACGGAGGAACTGGATGAGCGCTTCTTCCTATTTGGAGTCGAGTGTTGTTGAGATATGAGTCGGAGCAGCACTGGGATCGGTCGGGTGAATGTGAGCCGGCTTCGTTTCACCAGACGACTGAAAAGCTGATTCTGTAGCGGGCTTCTTGGCTCGCAACAAATCACTCGGGTCTGCAGTCTTCTGGTACTCCTGCAGCTCCACCACTGCCATCTGAGCATCAGCGATCTTTGAGCCTTTCTGAAAACACTCTTCTGCTTTCTTCCGATTGCCCGTAACAGTGATCACACCTTTGGGACCAGGCATCTTCAATTTGAGATACACATAACATGGTCGAGCCATGAAGCGTGCGTAAGCTGGCCTGCCCAAAATAGCGTGATAAGCACTCTGGAAATCCACAACTTCGAACGTCAACTTTTCTTTGCGGTAATTCTTGGAATCACCGAAAACCACATCAAGAGCAATTTGGCCGAGTGACTCAGCCTTCTTCCCAGGAATGACTCCATGGAAACTCATGTTGCTGGTACTGAGTCTGGACATCGGAATGCCCATCCCTTTCAACGTCTCAGCATACAGTATGTTCAAACCACTGCCACCATCCATCAAGACTTTGGTCAGTCGAGTGCCTTCAACAACTGGGTCGACCACCAAAGCTTGCCTCCCAGGGGTGGCAATGTGCGTTGGGTGATCGGACTGGTCGAATGTGATGGCAGTCTGAGACCACTTCAGATAACTGGGTGTCGCCGGAGCAACCATATTCACCTCACGGTTGATAACTTTCAGTCGACTTTTGCTTTCAACATCAGCAAAAATCATCAAGGTGGAATTGACCTGGGGGTATCCATCATCACGTCTTCCTTGTCCTCAACTTTGTCCGACTCCTTTTCCTTATCTTTGGGCTGTTTGCCCTGGAACTGCTGGATCAAGAGCCGACACTGTCGAGTGGTATGTTTCGGGTAAATGAGCTTACCCTCTTCATCTTTCTTGGTGTGGATGTGACATGGCAAATCCAACACATCATTTCCGTCTTGGTCTTTAACTTTCTTGGGGTTCCAAGGCCCTTTGGGTTTCCCCTTAAACTTTCCTTGAGTTACAGCCAAGGCTTCCCCAGGAGCAGCTGGCTCGGCTTTCCGCTTCTGTTTCCGATTGGAATTTCCTCCTCCGGTTTCTTGGGCGACTGACTTGTGCTTGCCACTCCGGAGTCGATCCTCATCTTCACCATTAGCAACTTGGTGGCAATCTCCATCATCCGATTCAGAGACATGTCTCCGGTTCGACCGAATTTCAGATTCAGTTCTCTGTACTTGACGCCTTCTTTGAAGGCACAGACTGCTTGGTGATCAGGCACATTCTCTACCGTGTGATGTAACGTGATCCATCTCTGGATGTAATCCCTCAAAGTTTCATTCGGCTTCTGCACGCAAGACCGCAGTTCCGTCAGCCCTGCCGGTCGCTTGCATGTTCCTTCAAATGTGGTGACAAACACTCGGGCGAGATCTTCCCAAGTGTAAATGCTGCTGGGTGCTAACTGATTCAGCCACGCTCTGGCCGAGCCCTCCAACATGAGAGGCAGGTGCTTCATGGCCACTTCATCATTGCCACCGCCAATCTGGACAGCCACTCGGTAGTCTTCAAGCCAAGTATCGGGCTTGGACTCACCAGTGAACTTACTGACTCCAGTCGCCAACCTGAAGTTGGGAGGAATCACAGCGGCCCTGATGGCTCTACTAAAGCACTCTGGCCCCGAAACATGTACTCTGCTGCTGGTAGGTGCATCTCTGTCGTGACCTTCTCGGTGAGCTCTGTTCCTGTCGACCAAACCTTGAACGAGAATGGATCTCGCATCAAAGCCTGGTTCCCTGGGGTCGACTGGAATCCTTCGCCCAACACTATGAGGGCGCCTGTCATCCTGCTGTCGAGGCACATACGATCCACTCCTCGGGGGAGGGGTGGGCACTCGACGTCGATCGTCACGATCGAATCGGTGATCATACTGCTCACGGTTCCCGTACTGATCACGCCGGTCCCCACGTCCCTCACGCCTCGGGGGCGATCTTGGGCTATGAGCCGACTGGACTGTGTCTGCAGCAATGGATCTGCTATGAATCCTGTTCCGCGACTGAGAAACAGCGGAATTCTGGTCTCCTGCTGCCCGGAGTAACTGATCTGCAGCAAGCCTCTGCCAGCCTCTGACTGGGAAGGCTGAATCGACTCTGCTATACGGGCTGCAGCTGCTAAATTCTGAATCGGAGTTCGATATACCTGCGGGGGCGGAAAGAGCTGACGTCGACTGGATTCTGGAACCCGTTGTCGCGCACGCTCGTCGAGTGCTCGCTGGAGGTTCTCCAGTCGAGTGCGCTCAGCCAAGTTTGCCAGGCGCGCGTCCTCCAAGGCACGAGCCTCGGGGGTTTCTCCAACGATAGGAGTGTGTAGTGCATCCATGTTCCGGCGACGAAGTTCTTCTCTCTGCAGCGACGTGAGAGGCTCGGGGAGATATTCCTCATGGGGATGCGACGGGTCGCCTCCACCTGCGCCTCCGTCGGTGCGGGGAAAACCGGGAGGACTGGCGGTCCATCGACCATCAGAACCTCCGCCGCCGGATCACTGCTGTCGCACTCGGATGCGGTCTCTGCGGAGCCAGTCGAACAGGCCGTAGAGGGATTCGTCGGGCTCGATCGCCGCGACTTGAGGGGTGGCCGACTGGCGTGCCACCGCGTGTCTCACCCACCGCTGAAGTCTCGACCGACCGGAGCGCTTGCGCCGGCGGGAAACAGGGAGGGAGGACAACACAGGGGCCGACCGATAATGGGTCGACGGTTGCCGCAAGAGGACGCCGCGGACGCACGCGCGAAAGTGCGTTGCCCCGCGGACAGGGAGTGCGTCGACGTCGAGCGGAGCCTCCTGAAGCCAAGCGGAGTCGTCGGCGATGAACGTGAGCGCGCCGAGACGGATCTCGCGGCCCTCCACCAAAACTCCGCCAGAAACCATGATGATTTGGATCGGAAAAGATCGCAACTCCTCCAACAAATCGCTAAGACACCTGCCCCCCGGTGGGCGCCAACTGTCGTGGTTCTAAGTCTGACAGTAATGTAGGGGGGTAGGTATGGAGAGGCAAGATCTTAGCTATGGAGTAGTTGTAAGCACACGAGGTTTACGAGTTCAGGCCCTTCTCGGAGGAAGTAATAGCCCTACGTCTCGGAGCCCGGAGGCGGTCGACTGGATTATGTGTGTATGAATTACAGGGGTGCGAACCCTTTACACTAGGGGTGGCTTATATAGAGTTCGCCAGACCCCTCCGGCCCTCAGTTATGCAGGGTTTTAATACATTAAGGTCGGGCGTTACTGGTAACGCCCCTAATAAAGTGCTATGATGACCATAAAAGCTACTTAATGACCGACCGTTAGCGTGCGGAGTGACTTTAGGTCTCCTGGCCGTCGAGTGGTTGGATCTTGGTCGAGTGATTGCTTCTTGGTCGAGTGTCTTCGAGTCTGTCGAGTGGAACACCTCCAAGTCGATTGAAAGGTGATTTCTTCTAGAGATGTCCTTGGGTAGGGCAGTTAGGACAAGGTCCATGACCCTACCCTAGGTACATAGCTTCATCACCTGTGTCAGCTAGAAATCAATCAAAGACTACTTTTACATGCCCCTTTGGTACTTTTGCTTATAGATGTATGCCTTTTGGTTTATGTAATGCACCTGCTACCTTTCAAAGATGCATGATGGCTATATTTTCTGACTTCTGTGAAAAAATTTGTGAGGTTTTCATGGATGACTTTTCCTTCTATGGTTCTTCTTTTGATGATTGCTTGAGCAATCTTGATCGAGTTTTGCAGAGATGTGAAGAAACTAATCTTGTCTTGAATTGGGAAAAGTGCCACTTTATGGTTAATGAAGGTATTGTCTTGGGGTACAAAGTTTCTGAAAGAGGTATTGAAGTTGATAAAGCCAAGTTTGATGCTATTGAAAAGATGCCATGTCCCAAGGACATCAAAGGTATAAGAAATTTCCTTAGTCATGCTGGATTTTATAGGAGGTTCATTAAGGACTTCTCAAAAATTTCGCGGCCTCTCACTAATTTATTGCAAAAAGATATACCATTTGTCTTTGATGATGATTGTGTAGAAGCATTTGAAATACTTAAGAAAGCATTAGTCTCTGCACCTGTTGTTCAGCCACCTGATTGGAATTTACCCTTTGAAATTATGTGTGATGCTAGTGATTATGCTGTAGGTGCTGTTCTAGGGCAAAGAATTGATAAGAAATTAAATGTTATTCATTATGCTAGTAGGACTCTAGACAATGCTCAAAGAAATTATGCTACTACTGAAAAAGAACTTTTAGCAGTTGTATTTGCTTGTGATAAGTTCAGATCTTATATTGTTGATTCTAAAGTAACTATTCAAACTGATCATGTTGCTATTAAATACCTTATGGAAAAGAAAGATGCTAAACCTAGACTTATTAGATGGGTTCTCTTGCTACAAGAATTTGATTTGCATATTGTTGATAGAAAGGGAGCTGAGAACCCCGTTGCAGACAACTTGTCTAGGTTAGAAAATATTCTTGATGACTCACTGCCTATTAATGATAACTTTCCTGATGAACAATTAAATGTTATAAGTACTTTTCGTAGTACTCCATAGTATGCTGATTATGCTAATTATGTTGGAAATATGCCCTAGAGGCAATAATAAATTGGTTATTATTATATTTCCTTGTTCATGATAATCGTTTTTATCCATGCTAGAATTGTATTGATAGGAAACTCAGATACATGTGTGGATACATAGACAACACCATGTCCCTAGTAAGCCTCTAGTTGACTAGCTCGCTGATCAATAGATGGTTACGGTTTCCTGACCATGGACATTGGATGTCGTTGATAACGGGATCACATCATTAGGAGAATGATGTGATGGACGAGACCCAATCCTAAGCCTAGCACAAAGATCGTGTAGTTCGTATGCTAAAGCTTTTCTAATGTCAAGTATCATTTCCTTAGACCATGAGATTGTGCAACTCCCGGATACCGTAGGAGTGCTTTGGGTTTACCAAATGTCACAACGTAACTGGGTGGCTATAAAGGTTCACTACAGGTATCTCCGAAAGTGTTTGTTGGGTTGGCACGAATCGAGACTGGGATTTGTCACTCCGTGTAACGGAGAGGTATCTTTGGGCCCACTCGGTAGGACATCATCATAATGTGCACAATGTGACCAAGGAGTTGATCACGGGATGATGTGTTATGGAACGAGTAAAGAGACTTGCCGGTAATGAGATTGAACAAGGTATCGAGATACCGACGATCGAATCTCGGGCAAGTATCGTACTGATAGACAAAGGGAATTGTATACGGGATTAATTGAATCCTTGACATCATGGTTCATCCGATGAGATCATCGTGGAACATGTGGCAGCCAACATGGGTATCCAGATCCCGCTGTAGGTTATTGACCGGAGAGTTGTCTCGGCCATGTTTGCATGACTCCCGAACCCGTAGGGTCTACACACTTAAGGTTTGATGACGCTGGGGTTATAGGGAAAGTATGTACGCGGTTACCGAATGTTGTTCGGAGTCCCGGATGAGATCCCGAACATCACGAGGAGTTCCGGAATGGTCCGGAGGTAAAGATTGATATATAGGAAGTATGGTTTTGGCCACCGGAAGTGTTCCGGGCATCACCGGTAGTGTACCGGGACCACCGGATGGGTCCGGGGGTCCACCAGGTGGGGCCACCAGCCCCGGACGCCTACATGGGACAATAGTGGGAAGGGACCAGCCCCTAGGTAGGCTGGGGTGCCTCCCACCAAGGCCCAAGGCGCAAGGGAGAGTGGGAGGGGGCAAACCCTAGGTCCAGATGGGCCTTAAGGCCCAACCTAGGTGCGCCCCCCTCTCTCCCCCCTTGACCGCAACCCTAGATGGGTTTTGGGGCTGCCGCCACCCCTAGGGAGGGAACCCTAGATGGGGGCGCAGCCCCTCCCCTTCCCCTATATATACTTGAGGTATTGGGGGCTGCAACACATGCGAGATCATCTCCCTCTTGGCGCAGCCCTACCTCTCTCCCTCCTCGTCTCTCGTAGTGCTTGGCGAAGCCCTGCTGGAGTCCGCGCTCCTCCACCACCACCACGCCGTCGTGCTGCTGCTGGACGGAGTCTTTCCCAACCTCTCCTTCTCCCCTTGCTGGATCAAGGCGTAGGAGACGTCACCGAGCTGCACGTGTGTTGAACGCGGAGGCGTCGTAGTTCGGCGCTTTGATCGGAATCAACCGCGATCTGAATCGCTACGAGTACGACTCCTTCATCCGCGTTCTTGCAACGCTTCCGCTTAGCGATCTACAAGGGTATGTAGATGCACTCTCCTTCCCCTCGTTGCTAGATTACTCCATAGATTGATCTTGGTGATGCGTAGGAAATTTTAAATTTCTGCTACGATCCCACAAATTATATTGTTGCTAAGTTTATACCACCTAGCTTCACATACCAGCAAAAGAAAAAGTTTTTCTATGATTTAAGACACTAATTTTGGGATGACCCACATCTTTATAAAGAAGGAGTAGATGGTGTTATTAGACGTTGTGTACCTGAGCATGAACAGGAACGGATCCTACGCAAGTGTCATTCCGAGGCTTATGGAGGACACCACGCTGGAGATAGAACTGCACATAAGGTATTGCAATCTGGTTTTTATTGGCCTACTCTCTTCAAGGATGCCCGTAAGTTTGTCTTGTCTTGTGATTAATGTCAAAGAATTGGTAACATTAGTAGACGTCAAGAAATGCCTATGAATTATTCTCTTGTTATTGAACCGTTTGATGTTTGGGGCTTTGATTATATGGGACCTTTTCCTGCCTCTAATGGATACACACATATTTTAGTTGCTGTTGATTACATTACTAAGTGGGTAGAAGCTATTCCAACTAGTAGTGCTGATCATAACACTTCTATTAAAATGCTTAAGGAAGTTATTTTCCCGAGGTTTGGAGTCCCTGGATATTTAATGACTGATGGTGGTTCACACTTTATTCATGGTGCTTTCCGTAAAATGCTTGCTAAATATGATGTTAATCATAGAATTGCATCTCCTTATCACCCTCAGTCTAGTGGTCAAGTAGAGTTGAGAAATAGAGAGCTCAAATTAATTTTGCAAAATACTGTTCATAGGTCTAGAAAGAATTGGTCCAAGAAACTTGATGATGCATTATGGGCTTATAGAACTGCATATAGAAATCCTATGGGTATGTCTCCGTATAAAATGGTTTATGGAAAAGCATGTCACTTACCTCTCGAACTAGAACATAAGGCATATTGGGCTATAAAGAGCTTAACTATGATTTTAAACTTGCCGGTGAGAAGAGGTTATTTGATATTAGCTCACTAGATGAATGGAGAACTCAAGCTTATGAAAATGCCAAGTTGTTTAAAGAAAAAGTTAAAAGATGGCATGACAAAAGGATACAAAAGAGTGAGTTTAATGTAGGTGATTATGTATTGCTATACAACTCTCGTTTAAGATTTTTTGCAGGAAAACTTCTCTCTAAATGGGAAGGCCCCTACGTTATAGAGGAGGTCTATCATTCTGGTGCCATAAAAATCGACAACTTCGAGGGCACAAATCCGAAGGTGGTAAACGGTCAAAGAATCAAACATTATATCTTAGGTAATCCCATAAATGTTGAAACCAATATTATTGAAACCGTAACCCCGAGGGAATACATAAGGGACACTTTCCGGAATGTTTCAGACTCCGAAAAGGAATAGGCATGTGGTACGCTAAGTAAACCGACTCCAAAACAATTTTTAAGGCAATATTTCTCTGTTTTGGAATATTTAGAAAAATAGATAAATAAGTAGCAGTCCGGGAAGGACACGAGGGCCTCACGAGGGTGGTGGGCGCGCCCTACCCCTCTAGGCACGCCCCCTACCTCGTGAACACCTCGTGTGCCTTCCGGACTCCGTTTTCTTGCACGTTACGTATTTTTCTCGGTAAAAATTTATTATATAATCTCCCGAAGGTTTTGACTCCCGTATCACGCAAATATCCTCTGTTTTTGTTTCGAGCTGTCCCGTTGCAGATCAAATCAACATGTCTTCCCGGGATTCGGAAGGAGAAAGCTATGTGGATGATTACTTAGCAAATCCCAAGGTCTATGGAGATGTGGAACATGATGGATGGACCATGGAGGAAGAAGAGGACTATGAACCCAAGGGGAAGGAGGAGACGAGCTCAGATGAAGATGAAGCACCATTACCTCGACCAAAGGACATGCACGTGGAGTTCAAAAAGTCAAGTCTCCCTGATAGAGTAAAGAAACCCAAGTTCGAGTTTATCCCTTTTTGTCTCTTGCAGGAAAATAAGCAGGACCTATGCAAAAAGATATTAACCCTGGAGTGGGAGATTGATGATCTGAGGGATCAAAATGCCGTCCTCAAGCGCAAATTAAGGGAGAATCCTAAGCCATCAACTAAGCCAACATCACCACCACCTTCTTCACCAACAAAGAAGGAGATATGATCACATGGGTATGGGCACTCCCCTTGGCAACTGCCAAGCTTGGGGGAGGTGCCCCGGTATCGTATCACCATCACAACTCCTATCTTTATCGTTTTTCTTAGTTCGATCCTATTAGTAGTATCTTGATCTAGTAGAATAAAGTTTATGGCATGATCTAGTTTTGAGTTTTGCTTTTTGATCTCTCTATGTAATCGAGTCCATGAGCTATATATAATAAAGATTAGTGTTGAGTCAAGGGCTTGATTATTTTTCCATGATCTTGGGTGAATAAAAGAAAGAAGAAAATAATAAAAAGAAACAAAAAGTTCATATTGATCTTATTGAGAGTAATGACTTCACATAGAAAGAGTATGATGATTAAAAGTTGTTGGGAGTTGGCAAACATAGCTTTGGTCATTGTTGCAATTAATAGGAAGTAATAAGGAAAGAGAGGTTTTCACATATAGATATATTATCATTGGCATCTTTTATGATTGGGAGCACTCATTAAAATATGACATGCTAAAGAGTTGATGTTGGACAAGGAAGACAACGTAATGAGTTATGTCTTTCTTATATCTGAGATAAAGTATGTTGTCATGGATCCTCTAACTTGTTGAGCTTGCCTTTCCCCCTCATGCTAGCCAAATTCTCAGCACCAAGTAGAAATACTACTTGTGCTTCCAAATACCCTTAAACCAGTTTTTCCATGAGAGTCCACCATATCTACCTATGGATTGAGTAAGATCCTTCAAGTAAGTTGTCATCGATGCAAAGCAATAAAAATTTCTCTAAATTATGTATGATTGATTGGTGTGGGAGAAATAAGCTTTATATGATCTTGTGATGTGGAAGTAATAAAAGCGACGGACTGCATAATAAAGGTTCATATCACAAGGGGCAATATAAAGTGACGTTCTTTCGCATTGAGATTTTGTGCATCCAACCATAAAAGCGCATGGCAACCTCTGCTTCCCTCTTCGAAGGGCCTATATTTTATTATTATCTTCTACCTTATGCAAGAGTCATGGTGATCTTCACCTTTTCTTTTTCATTTTATCCTTTGGCAAGCTCAGCATGTTGGAAAGAACATGATATATATATATATATATATATATATATATATCTAATTGGATGTAAGGGAGCATGAACCATTTTTGTTGACATTACCCTTGAGGTAAAAGGTTGTGGGGCAAAACTATAAGCCCCTATCTTTCTCTGTGTCCGATTAAAACTCCGTAACCACAAGTATTGCATGAGTGTTAGCAATTATGGAGGACTAAATGATAGTTGAGTATGTGGTCTTGCTTTTTAGCTCTGCATAGACTCTTTCCGATGTTATGATAAATTGCAATTGTTTCAATGACTGAGATTATAGTTTGTCGGAGCCCAATAAGGTTTATGATTTATACTTTTGCATTGTGAATAGATCATCACTTGAACATAAGTAATCATATGACAAAAGCTATATATGTTGCTGTTATGAGAATAATCATAATGCCTTCATGTCCGTATTTTTATTTTTATCGACGCCTCTACCTCTAAACATGAGGACATATTTATTGTTATCGGCTTTTCGCTTGAGGACAAGCGAGGTCTAAGCTTGGGGTAGTTGATACATCCATTTTGCATCATGCTTTTATATCGATATTTATTGAATTATGGACTGTTATTTCACTTTATGTCACAATACTTATGGCTATTCTCTCTTATTTTAGAAGGTTTACATAAGGAGGGAGAATGCCGACAGCTGGAATTCTGGGCTGGAAAAGGAGCAAATATTAGGGACCTATTCTGCGCAACTCCAAAAGTCCTGAAACTCCACGGAACATCTTAAAATAAATAAAGAAAAATCCTCGCCAAAGATGAAGGCCAGGGGGCCCACACCCTGCTCACGAGGGTGGGGGGCGCCCCCCTACCTCGTGGGCCCCCTGGTGGCTCTCCGACGTCCATCTTCTCCTATATGAAGTCTTTCAATGAGAAAAAAATCAGAAGGAACTTTTCGGGACGAGACTCCGCCGCCACGAGGCGGAACCTTGGCGGAACCAATCTAGAGCTCCGGCAGAGCTGTTCTGCCGGGGATACTTCCCTTCGTGAGGGGGAAATCATCACCATCGTCATCACCAATGCTCCTCTCATCAGGAGAGGGCAATCTCCATCAACATCTTCACCAGCACCATCTCATCTCCAAACCCTAGTTCATCTCTTGTATTCAATTCTTGTCTCAAAGTCCGGGATTGATGCTAGTAGGTTGCTAGTAGTGTTGATTACTCCTTGTAGTTGATGCTAGTTGGTTTATTTGGTGGAAGATCATATGTTCAGATCCTATATGCATATTATTACCCCTCTGATTGTGAACATGAATATGCTTTGTGAGTAATTACGTTTGTTCCTGAGGACAAGGGAGAAGTCTTGCTATTAGTAGTCATGTGAATTTGGTATTCGTTTGATATTTTGATAAGATGTATGTTGTCTAGCCTCTAGTGGTGTTATGTGAACGTCGACTACATAACACTTCACCATTATTTGGGCCTAGAGGAAGGCATTGGGAAGTAATAAGTAGATGATGGGTTGCTAGAGTGACAGAAGCTTAAACCCCAGTTTATGCGTTGCTTCGTAAGGGGCTGATTTGGATCCACATGTTTTATGCTATGGTTAGGTTTACCTTAATACTTTTGTTGTAGTTGCGGATGCTTGCAATAGAGGTTAATCATAAGTGGGATGCTTGTTCAAGTAAGAACAGCACCCAAGCACCGGTCCACCCACATATCAAATTATCAAAGTATCGAACGCGAATCATATGAACGTGATGAAAACTAGCTTGACGATATTCCCATGTGTCCTCGGGAGCGCTTTTCCTATTATAAGAGTTTGTTCCGGCTTGTCCTTTGCTACAAAAAGGATTGGGCCACCTTGCTGCACTTTATTTACTTTTGTTACTTGTTGCTCGTTACAATTTATCGTATCGCAAAACTATCTGTTACCACTTATTTCAGTACTTGCAGAGAATACCTTGCTGAAAACCGCTTATCATTCCCTTCTGCTCCTCGTTGGGTTTGACACTCTTACTTATGGAAAGGACTATGATAGATCCCCTATACTTGTGGGTCATAAGGGACTTCAGCTTTATCATATCTATAGAGCGAATTTACCTTTACTACCTGTGTCGGGATATCGGGATCAGGGGGTTCTTCAGTAAATAAAGAATTGAGATCATATGTTTCTTCAACAGGCGGTATATTAAGACCATGTATTTCTTCAATAGGAGGTAAATTCTTAACGTCTTCAGCTTTAATACCTTTTTCTTTCATAGATTTCTTTGCCTCTTGCATATCTTCGGGACTGAGGAATAGAACACCTCTCTTCTTCGGAGTTGGTTTAAGAATAGGCTCGGTAATTGGAGCAGGAGTTGGCTCAGGAGGTGCCCAATTATTTTCATTTGTCAACATATTATTCAATAGAATTTTAGCTTCATCCGGTGTTCTTACCCTGAAAAGAGAACCAGCACAACTATCCAGGTAATCTCTGGAAGCATCGATTAGTCCATTATAAAAGATATCAAGTATTTCAGGTTTCTTAAGAGGATGATCAGGCAAAGCATTAAGTAACTTGAGAAGCCTCCCCCAAGCTTGTGGGAGACTCTCTTCTTTAATTTGCACGAAGTTGTATATTTCCCTCAAAGCAGCTTGTTTCTTATGAGCAGGGAAATATTTAGCAGAGAAGTAATAAATCATATCCTGGGGACTACGCACACAACCAGGATCAAGAGAATTAAACCATATCTTAGCATCAGCCTTTAATGAGAACGGAAATATTTTGAGTATATAAAAGTAACGCGATCTCTCATCATTAGTAAACAGGGCAGCTATATCATTTAACTTAGTAAGATGTGCCACAACAGTTTCAGATTCATAGCCATAAAACGGATCAGATTCAACCAAAGTAACTATATCAGGATCAACAGAGAATTCATAATCCTTATCAGGAACACAAATAGGTGAAGTAGCAAAAGCAGGGTCGGGTTTCATCTTATCTCTAAGTGATTCTTTGTTCCATTTAACTAATAACCTCTTAAGCTCATATCTATCTCTGCAAGCTAAAATAGCGGCAGAAGATTCCATATCAAAAAGATAGCCCTGAGGAATAACAGGCATATTTTCATCATCGCTATCATCATCGTATTTAGATTCAATAATTTCTTTTTCTCTAGCCCTAGCAATTTGTTCATCAAGAAATTCACCAAGGGGCACAATAGTATCAGGCATAGGAGCAGTTTAATCATAAGTATCATGCATAGCAGAAGTGGCATCATCAATAACATGCGACATATCAGAACAAATAGCAGAAGCAGGTGTAGGTGTAGGTGTCGCTAGCTTACTCATAACATAAGGTGAATCAAGTGCAGAGCTAGATGGCAGTTCCTACCTCCCCTCGTAGTTGAGGGATAGATCTTGGTTTTTGGATCTCTCAAGTTCTTCATAGTGTCCAGCAGATATAAATCCCAAGTGACTCAAAGAATAGAGCTATGCTCCTCGGCAACGGAGCCGGAAATTTGTCTTGATAACCCACAAGTATAGGGGATCGCAACAGCTTTCGAGGGTAGAGTATTCAACCCAAATTTATTGATTCGACACAAGGGGAGCCAAAAAATATTCTCAAGTATTAGCAGCTGAGTTGTCAATTCAACCACAGCTGGAAACTTAGTATCTGCTGCAAAGTGTTTAGTAGCACAGTAATATGATAGCGGTGGTAGCGGCAACAAAAGTAAAGACAGCAAAAGTAATGTTTTTGGTATTTTGTAGTGATTGTAATAGTAGCAGCGGGAAAGTAAATAAGCGAGAACCAGTATATGGAAAACTCATAGGCACCGGATCAGTGATGGATAATTATGCCGGATGCGGTTCATCATGTAACAGTCATAACATAGGGTGACACAGAACTAGCTCCAATTCATCAATATAATGTAGGCATGTATTCCGTATATAGTCATACGTGCTTATGGAAAAGAACTTGCATGACATCTTTTGTCCTACCCCCCGTAGCAGCAGGGTCCTATTGGAAACTAAGGGATATTAAGGCCTCCTTTTAATAGAGAACCATAACAAAGCATTAGCACATAGTGAATACATGAACTCCTCAAACTATGGTCATCACCGGGAGTGGTCCCGATTATTGTCACTTCGGGGTTGCCGGATCATAACACATAGTAGGTGACTATAGACTTGCAATATCGGATCAAGAACTCATATATATTCATGAAAACATAATTGGTTCAGATCTGAAATCATGGCACTCGGGCCCTAGTGACAAGCATTAAGCATAGCAAAGTCATAGCAACATCAATCTCAGAACATTATGGATACTAGGGATCAAACCCTAACAAAACTAACTCGATTACATGATAAATCTCATCCAACCCATCACCGTCCAGCAAGCCTACGATGGAATTACTCACGCACGGCGGTGAGCATCATGAAATTGGTGATGGAGGATGGTTGATGATGACGACGGCGACGAATCCCCCTCTCCGGAGCCCCAAACGGACTCCAGATCAGCCCTCCCGAGAGGTTTTAGGTCTTGGCGGCAGCTCCGTATTGTAAAACGCGATGATTTCTTCTCTCTAATTTTTTTCTCTCCGAAAGCAAATATATAGAGTTGGAGTTGGCGTCGGAGGGCATCCAGGGGGCCCACGAGGTAGGGGGCGCGCCCTAGGGGGGGGGGCGCCCCCCACCCTCGTGAGAAGGGTTTGGGCCCCCTGGTCTTCATCTTTGGCGAGGATTTTTTTATTATTTTTTCTAAGATGTTCCGTGGAGTTTCAGGTCATTCCGAGAATATCTGTTTTCTGCACATAAAACAACACCATGGCAATTCTGCTAAAAACAGCGTCAGTCCGGGTTAGTTCCATTCAAATCATACAAGTTAGAGTCCAAAACAAGGGCAAAAGTGTTTGGAAAAGTAGATACAACGGAGACGTATCAGTTCTTACTCTTTCTGTTAGATGTCATGACACAGTTCTTTGCTCTACTTTCCGTCCTACATGTGTTAGGTTCTACTTCATATATGAAACTTCATCTAGTGTCTGTTCTAGATGTGTTTAGTTCAAGTTCATATATGCAGATGCTCTTTACCTTCTCTCTGTCCGAACGCATGACTTGTTTTATCTCTACTATATTAGTCATGCTTTATGTAGTATTTCTGTTAATAAAATCATTCGGTAAATTGCTCATATTTCCAACACAATTCCCACACTCACCGCTCGGTTTCCCCCTCGATATCGGGCGTACGACCTCGCGAAGATCCGCCGCCTGAAGCTTCTCCGGTGAGTGAATCGGCCATCTCCGGTGATCCCCTCGACTGTCTGAGATTTGCTTCTTCACATACGCGTTGTTGCCTCGCTCCTTGACCCTTTTGTTTTCTCCTGGAAGCGCCGAACCGAGCTCCTGGAAGAAGCCCTGAAGGCCACAGGAGCCAATCGCCGCCCCTTGTTCATTCGCTCCCGCCGTCGATGCAGGACGCACCGGGGAACTCCGACGACTCCCCTGTTTCCAGTGTGCCACGCCTAACCTCCCCGTGCACTTCCCTAAGTCAGATAACCACCGGGGGACGCCTTCCCGTCGACGTCCGAGGCCGCCGCCATCTTCCCCTGCTCACGGTGAGCGCGCGCGCACAGTTTTTTTTGGACGAATCCCGTCACACCACATGGCAGTGTGCTACAGCAGCCACAGCAGCAGTTTTTCACATATTCACACCAAATTTCATTATGCTATATATTGAGATCCACACATCCGAATGCACTAATTCTTTTTCCTATGTGTTATTGTTGATCATGACTATCGAGTAGAATCATAATTTTCAACTTTGTACTTTTCAAATTTGAATTCAAAACTTCATTTGATCATATCGGGTGAACCGTGACACCTTTCGAATTGATTCCTTTTGCATATAAAAGCTTGTATCAAATACTATCTGATCATATCATGTATAATAAATATTCAAACACTTTTTGACCTGTTTTGAATTCGAATTCAATCCATACTTCATCTCGCTATAACTTGTGTTGTAGTATTTCTTTTCAATTAATTTTTTCGTCGAATGAGTCCATATGTCATATGCAATATGTCATACAACTTTCATGTTGCTCTCCAAATACTTTTGACCTTGTTCCATAATATCTCCAATGTAATCTTATATGGCAATAATTCATCATCCATTGAGTCTTTCGAGTTAATTCCTTTACCTTCCACCTTATATCACCATAAAGACCCGTAGTATATATTAAGCCTATATATTTTGTTGTTGTTGCTTAACCTTGCCATATTTGTTTTGTTGTTCTTTTGATTCTTTCTGTATGGCATGGTTATTTATTTGGATTCTTTTGTTTACGATAGATTGCTCGGAGCGTGACGAGTAGAACTGTCAGGAATTATGAGTGCGACTATCTTCATCAAACGTACCGGGCAAGTTACACCTTGATCATCCTTCATCCTATGATTTTTCATGCATGTAGTTATGTATTACAATACCACATTATCCATGTGTAGGAAGATCATGGTGGTATGTTATTGCCTTTGAGTCAGCTTAGTATGGCCTTATTGTAGATCGTGGTAGTGTATTCTTGCTATGCTTGTAGACGGCGATTGGTTCGTGTATGCATCGAGATTATGTGAGGACTATTTACAATATAACTTGAGTAAAAACATAATATACAATTCACCTCTAGACGGACAGGGTGGCATCATGGTTTCTTGTTCCTTTTCTAAGGGCATGGACCATGGCTAAGTGCGCCCGGATGGTAATTAATGCTGGGTGGTTTCAAGATCATCATGGTTTATACCCTCTAAATGTAAGTGGGTGCCGTCCAGGCTCAAAAAGATCCGACAGACTTAGTGACTAGTAGCTTCCATGTACCGTCACTCGCTAATATGGGCGCTGGCTTAGTTGATCAGTTGTGGAAACCTTACCCGGATGTGCCAGCAGATGTAATTATGATAGTTGGGATGGGCCTCCTGTGGGTAGTGTACAAACTAATCGTGATTAGCTATGTCCTCGGTTATGGACAAATTTGAGCAGCTAGACTATTACAGTTGTTGGATGGTCTTGACAGATGATACAATTGATAAAACTTGATGGGAAACTTAATAATTGGGATGGGTTGGAATTGGATTGCCCAATTCAACCATATGTATTTAATTATAGCAAGAAAAGAAATAAAATTTGACTATTATAATATGTAATATTAAGGAAAAATTAGCTTTCTGCAAAACAACCACTACATTATCCTTTTGATATACCCTGCATATAGAAGTAGGTCTGTTATATGATTTCCATGTGTGACTTGCCAATACATTCAAAGTATTGATCCTTCGTGGCTACAACGTTTCATGTTGCAGATTTTATACGACGAATGAGTGATATGATGTAGGGTTACGATGTCTATACTTAACATTTGCGTGTGGTGTTGATGGACTTCATGGAGATTTTATTTGCTTTTCTGCTGCATTTTGTTTGTATGCTAGCTTGAGCTATGTAGGTATGTATTATATTAAATTCTGGATTTACGATGTAATATTATAACATGTGGTTTATTCTTGATATTACATCTTGTACTGTGTGTTCTAGCTATTGATCCACGGACTAGCACAGTAAGCATAGAGACATCGAATCTTATCAGATTCGGGTCATTACAGCCGGCCCAAGAACGAGCTGAGGAGCTCGTTCAATGCGCGGTTTCCAATGAAAAATAAATGGCTAGAAAATATATGTAGAAAGGATTTTAACCCACGTGCCATAGTTGACGGACTTGGGGCTTCAACCACTTCAGCAGGATGACATTGGTGTGTTATATACTAAAACAATTTTATTTTACCCCGAGTTTGTGTCGCACTACAAATTATTTGGAAAAAGGGAAAGGAAAATTGAACAAGAATTCATGAATTTTAAAACAGATCATTGATTTTGACAAAAGGTCACATATTTCAAAGAAATGTTCACAAAAAATCAAAAAAAGTTCATCATTTTTTTAAAAGTTCACATATTTGAAAAAATTTCACTCGATTTTGAAAAAGGTCCATCGATTTTGATAAAAAAAAGTTCATGAATTCTAAAAAAGTTCATGGATTTCTGAAAAGTTAACCGGTTTTGATAAAAAAAGATCACAAATTTGAAAAAAGTTCACCAGATTTTGGAAAAAGTTCGCAGATTTAAAACAAGTTCATCACTTTTGATAAAAAAAGTTCATGAATTGGAAAACAGTTCATCGAGTTTGAAAAAAGGTCATCGGATTTGGGAAAAAATTCATCAAAATTGAAAAAAGTTCATCAAATTTGTTACAAACTTCATCGATTTTGCATCTAACCCGGAAGAAAGAAAAAAGAAAAGGGAAAAAAAGGGAAAATAATAAAAGAAAAGTGCGAGGAAGAAAAGAAATAGAAAGGTGCACCTAATCATATTAGGCTTGGTGGCTTGTGGTTTGCGTAGTGTACGACGAAGCTGGAGGTAGCTTTTTTTTTAGAGAATGTCGGCCTTTATTAATCAAGCAAACATATTACAGAGTCTTTCGGATGCAATCCGGAGCAGAATTATAAACACAAAGGCTCAAAGAGCTCAAACTAGACCTAGCAAGAACATGAGCTAAGACAACATGATGGCGACGAACATGTATGAATGACACAGACGATAGAGCATTACAAATCGCCTTGATGTCAGAGATAATTGATCCCACCATGAACCGGTCTCGGACTGAAGATTTCAACCTTTGAATCACCGAAAGACAGAAATAAAATGGCCGGCCCATATAGCAACGATGAGAGAGATCAGGGGCTGTGCGCCCTGTACGAGCTAGCCGAGAGGTCTGGCGCCCGCATTCGATGGTACTGGGCCAGCCCAGCAAATTTCAATAGATCGCAGGTATCCTCGTGGGCATCGCGAAAATATCGGGAAAAAAGGTCTCCTCGTGGATCGAACAAGCGCCCTCACAAACACGTCCACAAAAGGCAAACCACCTGACCTAGGTACGTACTAGTGACCAAGTACAGGGACAATTGTTTAAGGACATTAATAGACGCGCAATTTATTAGTACACATCTACCATTCACTGTAGCGTTTGATTTTTCAACTATTTGAAAACATTTCGAAAGAAAGTTCGTGAATTACAAAAAAAATTGATTTTGAAAAAAAGTTCACGGCTTTGAGAAAAAGTTCATAGGATTTGAAAAAAGTTCATCAATTTTCAGAAATAGTTCACAAAAAATGAGAAAAAAGTTCACGCATTTTAAAAAAGTTCATCAATTTTCAGAAATAGTTCACAAAAATTGAGAAAAAAAGTTCACGTATTCAAAAAAAGTTCATCAAATTTTTAAAAAGTTTCATCAATTTTGAAAAAAAGTTCACCGATTTTGAAAAAGGTTCATCACCTTTGAAAAAAGGTCATGATTTTTGAAAAACAGTTCATCGAATTAGGAAAAAAGTTCATTAAATTTGAAAAAAATTCATCGAAGTTGAAAAAAGTTCATCCAATTTGAAACCGTTCATTGATTTTGAAAAAAAGGTTTGTGCAGTTGAAAAAACTTCATCAATTTTGAACAAGTTCATGAATTTTGAAAACTTAACAGAAAAAGAAAAGCAAAAAAGGCAGAAGAATTCCGGTCAAAACAAATAAAATATGGTAAAAACACAACACAATTTAGTTAAAGAAAAGTAAAGGAAGACAATTAGCACCAACAGGAATCATGGTCAGCTGGTTACTGCGCTGGTTCGATCTCAAAGAAGAAACAGGTGCCGAGTTCGACCCCAGACCAACCAGCTCGCTGTGTTTTTGGGAGTTTTTACAGAAAAGGAAACGTAACATGGGCCAGCCCAGCGCGGAACTGTAGTGTGCACCCGTTTGCTTCAATCGAATAAACGGGCGCTGAAGGCGCCGAAGGCGCCGTTTAGGAAATGCTTTTTACAGAAAAGGAAACGTAACATGGGCCAGCCCAGCGCGGAACTGTAGTGTGCACCCGTTTGCTTCAATCGAATAAACGGGCGCTGAAGGCGCCGAAGGCGCCGTTTAGGAAATGCCGAGCTAGCCTATATTTGGTCGTGGAGAGCTCCTCCACAATGCCTTTGGCATCCAATCGCAGGTGCTTGCGCGGCTGTAGCAGGCCACGACCCATTAACTTCGGTCCTTCTCCATCGCTAGCCACGCTCGCTGCTTTGGCGTGGCAGAAAAAAATAACAGCTTCAGGAAAAAACCATACCTCGTTTTTTATGATTAAAAATTCTATGTTCAATTTTTTTAAGTTAAAAATAAAATGAACTTGAAAAGAACTTCATGATTAAAAAGATGTTCGTTCATTTGAAAAAGATTGCAAATTTAAAAAATGTTCACGAATTTGAAAATTGATAGCATATTTTTAACTACTTGGAGCATTTCAAAAGTTCATTTTTTTGGAAAAAGATCATGCTTGCAGAAAACTGTTCGATATTTGGTTTGCAAATTTGAAAAAAGTTCGCTCATATGAATAAGTTCATTTAGAAATCATGCAAGAAAATTGTGACAATGTTAGTTGAATCGAATAAACGGGCGCTGAAGGCGCCGAAGGCGCCGTTTAGGAAATGCCGAGCTAGCCTATATTTGGTCGTGGAGAGCTCCTCCACAATGCCTTTGGCATCCAATCGCAGGTGCTTGCGCGGCTGTAGCAGGCCACGACCCATTAACTTCGGTCCTTCTCCATCGCTAGCCACGCTCGCTGCTTTGGCGTGGCAGAAAAAAATAACAGCTTCAGGAAAAAACCATACCTCGTTTTTTATGATTAAAAATTCTATGTTCAATTTTTTTAAGTTAAAAATAAAAAAATGAACTTGAAAAGAACTTCATGATTAAAAAGATGTTCGTTCATTTGAAAAAATATTGCAGATTTAAAAAATGTTCACGAATTTGAAAATTGATAGCATATTTTTAACTACTTGGAGCATTTCAAAAGTTCATTTTTTTGGAAAAAGGTCATGCTTGCAGAAAACTGTTCGATATTTGGTTTGCAAATTTGAAAAAAGTTCGCTCATATGAAATAAGTTCATTTATTTACTTGAAAAAAATCATGCATTAGAAAATTGTTGACAGATGTTAGTGAATTTGAAAAGTTCACGCGTTCAAAAATTAATAGGGCATTTGAAAGTTGATTGCATCTTTGATAAAAGTTCACGCTGAAAAGTGTCTGTGTGTTTGGAAAAAGTTCACGGATGTTTGCAAATTTGAAAAAAGTTCACGCATTTTAAAATTATTCATGCATTTCAAAAAAAATTGCACATTCAAAAAGGGATCACTAATGCTTGCTGGTTTTTAAAAAAAATCATGCATTTGGAAATTGTTAAGGCATTTGAAAAACCTTAATGGATGTCCGCCAATTTGAAAAAAGTTCACGTATTTGGTAAAAATTTATGCATTTGAAAAATCTTAACGTATTTGGAGAACATTTGCACAATTGAAAAAGTTCACGCATTTGGAAAAAGTTCACGGGTGTTCACGAATTCGAAATATATTTGCGCATTTGAAAATACTTCAGGGATATTTTTAAAAGAGTTAATGACTTTGAAAAAAATATCACACAACTGAAAATTATTCGCGCATCTGAAAAATGTTTGCTCAGTTGAAAATTGTTCACGCATTTGAAATTTGTTCGCGCATTTGTAAATTTCACAAATGTTCGCAAATTTTGGAATAGTTTACTCATTTGAATTTTTAAATACTCACAAAGCTGAAAAAAATTGTTGTTTGAAAAAAGGTCATGCATTTGAAAAAAACTATAGCAATTTGTGATAAGTTTATGAATTTTAAAAAGTTCAACAATTTTTGATTAATCATGGATTTCAATAGTTATTTAAGAAATTGATTTTTTAATAAAAAAGAGTGAAAATAAAAAATAAACGGAAAAAGGAATTAAAGAAAAAGAAAAGGAATAGAAAAAACAAACACAGGCCCATATGGAAAACCCATAGAAGAAACGTAACGAAATTTAAACAGGAAGCATCTAGTTGTTTCCTAAAACCGGAGCTAGCTGGATGGGTTATATGAGCCGGCCCAATACATTAGCGCTTGAGCGCTGCGTACGCGTATTGAAGGAAACTCTATTGCTGGCGCCGAATATGAAATGCCTAGAATAGGTTTAACTAATAACTCCAAGTCTCTCTCCCTCATGTCTAAAAAAAATCTCTCCCTCACATTCTACTCTGAGACGTTTCCGTCGACGACGAGGCGCCTACGGTGACTTCGTAAATCTCAAGATGATATGCCGGCTCAGTCTCTCGAAGGTGCTCATAGGGGTAGGATGTGCGTGTGTGCGTTCATAGGGGTGAGTGTATGCGCGTGTATATGAGCGCTTGTGTCTGTACTAATGCTCAAAAAAAAAACTCCAAGTCTCTCTCCCTCATGTCTAAAAAAATCTCTCCCTCACATTCTACTCTATATGTCTCTACGGGGTTAGATCAATATATCCTAAATATTTAGTTCCTTTCATAATTTTCACATGGTTTCGCAAGCCGGTTAGTCCAACAAGGCTGATCCTAGTTTTTTACCACTTCCCGCAATGTACCCTGGGAAGATTAATTTCATGTTGTCGATATTTTGGTGTAGATGGAGAAGTTAGAGTGTGTTGAATGATCACATGGGTGTACAAGCAAGGATTTTTCGGGTGCCATGTAGAAGGGATACCACACTACTCTTACCGCTAGGATTTCTATTGTATATAAGGACGCTCGGCTAATTGATCTAGGCATGCCTTATATAGTGTCAAGCATGGTTAGAGCAACTATAATAAGGTGATCTATGCGAACTATAAGACTTTAAATATAATATTTTTGTTTATTTGGAAGAGAGAGAAGATGAGCTAGCTACTAGTTAACAGCCGGCTGCAGCCCATGCTCCTAGATACTTTGTGAAAGTGAGGTGAGCCATTTATCAACAAAGTAGTACATATTTATATCCAGCTATTGTATTTGCCGACTATAAGTTTGGCTATAGATGACATGGCGACATCATATATCCAGCAGCAGGCTATATTATTATCCATGCTCTTAGAAGCTACGATGATCGACTTAATTAATGCTACAAGTAATGGGTCATTGAATGTCGATTGTTCCAACACTACTTATTACATACTTTAGTCTTTAGTTGTATTTCTGGTAACGCTCATCTTCACCACACATCTCTTGACCTGGCTTGCCCATCACCTGTTGGGCTGCGTCTAGGCCTTTAGCTGGGTTGACTATCTCCATGGGCCTACACGGGGGGATTCTCCGAGTCCGTTAGGGTCTCACTGTGGAGGTCGCATGTGCCCTCAATGTAAATAATTCCAATTAATAGCTAATATGCCCATTTTAATCACTATTTATTATCAAAATTTAGTCTTTATTAATGATATCTTGTACATTACTGCTGAATTCTAATGCCTTTCTCCCATCAATTTGCATGTGATGTTATGTTTTCCATTTTCCATTTTACAACTATACTCATTTTCTATTCCTTGGTTTTTCCTATTTTTATAGTTTTTCGATGTTCTATATTCCTGCATTCTATACGCCCAATGATACTAGTTCGAACGTTGCATGGACTGATCTAGCCTCCCTCTCGGGTCGCTTTCGCGACTCCACACGCCCCCGCATCGCCACCTAGCTAAAGTTCCACTGTCGGCCACCCTCCACTCGTCGTCACAGGAGGAGCCCCAAGGGCAAAGTGTCACGGAGGACGGCAGCAGTGAGGAACCATGTGGCTTACGTCCATGACCTCTTCTCTCTCTCTCTCTCTCTCTCCACCACCTCCACCCGCTAGATCCAGCTCCTGTGGGACTTCCCCGACCAGCTGCGGCGTTCTGGAAGTTCATTCCCTGGCCGACTGTGGCTCCTCCAACGGTTGGCGACGTCCCTGCCCGCTCACGAGCTTTGGGTCACCCCCTTCCAGGCAGTGGCCTTCGAGGTGCTGGTGGTGCCCGACGGTGGCTGCCTCTTGCAGCGCACCGGCCGGGACTTGGATGTGCGCGTGCTCACCACCACCACCACCAAACACCCCCAGTAAGGGCGACTCCAGCCTAGCTGCCATGGCTAGCGCGCCCCGGGAGTTGTGTTCCTTCCGGCTCATTCGGCTCACAGGCACCTCTGTGCCTCCGCACCCCCACCCTCTTGGTGCCCTTGGTGGGTCATCCATCCCAACGCATCTTCTATTCTGGGGCACTATGGGAGATGTGCCCCACCAGCTCCTTGGGCTCATCAGCATCCTTGCTGCACTCGTCTCGGTGACCCGGATCTTTGCTCCTCTTTGCTCGCTGATGACCCACAAGTATAGGGGATCACAACAATATTTGAGGGCAGTATTTCACCCAAATTTATCGATTCGACACAAGGAGAGCTAAAGAATATTTATAAGCCTTAGCAGTTGAGTTGTCAATTCAACCACACCTGAGAATCACTTCGTTGAAGCAATTTATTAGTACCATAGTAATATGATAGCATTGATAGCAATAGTAACAGTAACAGTAGCAGTTTTGCAGCAAACAGAGTAGCGGCAGTAACTTCAACAAAGCAATGGTATTAAAGAATAAGCATGGAGTAGCGATGGATTTGGATTATATTTAATATGTAACTGTCACAACCTAGAGTGATACACAATAGCTCCAATTCATCAATTATATGCAGGCATGTATTTTGTATATAGTCAAACGTGATTGCGGTAAGAACTTGCATGGCATCATTTGTCCTACCTTCCATGGCAGCAGGGTCCTAGTGGAAACTAAGGGTAATTAAGGCGCTCTTTTTAATAGAGAACCAGAACAAAGCATTAGCACATAGTTAATACATGAACTCCTCAAGTTAAGTCTTCCCCATCAATATCCGAATCATTGGCACCTTGGGGTCTAAGTTTTAGAACGATAACAGGTGCATAGAACTTGCAGGTAAGATCAACATCTCAAATATATTCGTGAAAGCGTAAGTGTTCAGATCTTAAATGATGTCACTCGGGCTCTAGTGACAAGAATTAAGCATAGCAAAGTCATGGCAATATCAATCTCAGAATATAGTGGATACCAGGGATCAAACCCTAACAAATTGACACGATTACATAAGAAATCTCACCCATCTCCATCTACCTTAAGTATGCCTACAAGGGAATTACTCACTAATGATGGTGAGCATCATGAAATTGTTGATAGAGAAGGGTTGGTGATGACGACGGCGACGAATCCCTCTCTCAAGGGCCTCGAACGGACTCCAGATTAGGGATCCTGATGAAGAATGGGAGTTGGTGGCAGCTCCGTATCGTAAAATGTGATGAAGCTTTCTTTGCTTTTTTCTTGAAAATATGAAATTTATAGGCTTGGAATTAAGTCATCCGGAAGTCTATGGGACCCACAAGCTAGCATAGCATGCCCCCTGGCTTGTGGCCCCATGGTGGGCCCCCTCCGGTACTTCTTTGCTCCAGTATTTTTTGTATACTCCCTCCGTCCGGTGAAACATGTACATACAGAAATTTTAGGACAAGTTATGGAGTGGAGGAAAAAATGCATTGGAAAGGTGTAAGCCACCATCTCTCTCCTCTTTAATTACCCAACCCCCCATGAGCTAAGTATATGTAGAAATTAAGGAGAGCATGTGTAGGATGTTATTGCTCTTGATTACTGTGTGATAAGAGAGAAGCATTTTTTCTACTTTAAAGTGCATTGTAAAGATAGATGTACACTCTTTTGTGGACAAATTTTGAAGCAAACATACGCTCTTCACCGGACGGAGGGAGTAGTCCATAACAAATCTCCACAAAGTTTCATCCAATTCTGAGAAATTTTATTTCAGCACAAAAAGAACACGAGGATAGTTCTGCTAAAAACATCGTCAGTCCGGGTAAGTTTCATTAAAGTCATGCAAATTAGAGTCCAAAACTAAACCAAAAGTGTTTGGAAAAGTAGATACATTGGAGACGTATCACTCGCCTGGGCCTCCGGCCACCTTGACATCCCCCGTTGCCTCCAATTTCGCCCAGCCGCCAACCTTCGTGCCCCATTTGTCCCTTCACTGCTTCGTTACTCCAGCACCTGGCAGCACCCGGTGCCTCTTCGGCAGCGGGCGTTGCTCCCATTCTTGCATTCATGGTTTTTGCTTATGCCCGACTTCCTCTTCAATTCATGCTACGATGATTTGGGATTATTCGGACTCTGGATACAGCAAAATCCTTGCATCCTATGCTAACAGCGGCAACACTAGTGGACGCCGTCCCCTTCTTGGAGGCATTGTCACGGCAATTATCTATGCCCCTCCTCGAACGGCAAGGGAAACCCTAGGTTCGGTTCTCCAGATCATACGGCAATGACATCTCGGTGTCATTCTCCTTCATGAAGGTGACATCTTGTTTACTGACGGCATCCTTGATTCTGGATCTAGAGATTTTGGTCGTCTGTTGTTGGTATGGACTACTTCTCAGGGTTGCGAGTTTAGCTATGTTTTTCTCTATTTGTGCGGAGCATCTAGGGTCGGCTCATAGATATACGGGGCCCAGGGAAAATACAACAATAAGGGTCCCTTGTTTACTCAAAATCTCAAAATATTTTATATTTTAAAAGAAAAGTAATATCCAGTACATAGCATAGCCTAATGATCTTAATTTGGACTCTAAAACTGATAGTACAATTTATTTATTGATCAAATGAACTACCATGATAGTAATGAAATGGTGTAGTTCGAAAAAAGCTCGCTGTCCACAAAAGCTTGCATTCCTAAATTTGAATTGAGACCTCATTTTGTTCTGCAAAAAAAAATTCATGTCAAAACAAGTTGCTACTTAGATCTTTTGTGTTACCATCAGATAAAAAGTTAGGCATGAACTTACATTTGTTTCTGGATCCTCCCCAATCGGCCATGTTCTTCACTCCAAAATTCTTCACCCGGATAATAACTCAATTCTTCCAAACATTCCCGCTCAAGGCATAGTAAAGCAAACTGAGCATTTGACATTTATACTAGAACTTGGAAATTCATCTAACACTTCTAGAAGCAAAGTCATCGATTGCATCAACATTTATTTCATCCAACTTATATTTATCAATACATAAAGTAGCAAGACCATTTAATCTTTCTTGTGACATTATTGACCTCAAATAGTTCTTTAGCAATTTCAGCTTTGAAAAGCTATGCTCCGCTGATGCTACGGTCATTGGTACAAAGAACAAAATTCGACAAGAAATTGAAAAACTGGTAAAAGACTCAATATCTCTAACAAACTCAAAAATCTTCATACATGCAATGGCAAATCTGACTCTAGTAAAATCATTTGCAGCAGTCTTAATTCAGAAAAAAGATAATCTAACTCAACATCGCATGAACCATTTCGTGAAACTGTTTCTATAAACTTAGCATAGCGTAGTTCAACATCATCCAATAATTTCATGTCTTTTGATCTAAGTAGGAAGCCAAATATACTTTTGAACACTTTGAGTTCTTTGAATCTAGTTCATAGAGACACCTTTGCGATATCAACCACAAATAAGAAGCAATTAACTTCGAACACCTTATCAGCTTTTAGCATTTCTTTATCGATATTAGGTTCATCAAATTGTTTCTTCCTAGTAACGTTACATGCTAATGGAAACGATCGTTCTATGCCCATATAAATTGTAAGACCTTTGGTAATAGTCAAACAAGATGCAAATCCTTTGTCTCTATACTTATCAAAAAACAGCATTACGCCTTCAATTTGTTGCAAGGTACACTTGTAGGATCAAAAGTAGGTCTAGAGGGGGTGATTAGACTACTTGACCAAATAAAGATCTAGCCTTTTCCCAATTTTAAGTCTTGGAAGATTTTAGCAACTTAGCACAAGTCAAGCAATCAACCTATAAATGCAATTATAAGAGTGAAGTAGCGCAAAGTAAAGTATTGCATATGAAGGAAAAGGGAAGGGTTTGGAGAAGGCAAACGCAATGTAGACACGAAGATTTTTGGCGTGGTTCCGATAGGTGGTGCTATCGTACGTCCACGTTTATGGAGACTTCAACCCACGAAGGGTAACGTTGTGCGAGTCCACGTAGGGCTCCACCCATGAAGGGTCTGATACGTCCATTTTGCATCATGCTTTTATATTGATATTTATTGCATTATGGGCCGTTATTACACATTATGTCATAATACTTATGCCTATTCTATCTTATTTTACAAGGTTTGCACGAAGAGGGAGAATGCCGGCAACTGGAAATCTGGGCTAGAAAAGGAGCAAATATTAGAGACCTATTCTGCACAACTCCAAAAGTCCTAAAACTCCATGGAAGTCAGTTTTGGATTATACAAAAAATATTGGGCGAAGAAATCACCGGAGGGGGGCCACCCACCATCCACGAGGGTGGGGGGCGCGCCCTACCCCCTGGGCGCGCCCCCTGTCTCGTGGGCCCCCTGGCAGGCCTCTGGTGCCCATCTTTGGCTATATGGAGTTTTCTCCCTTGAAAAAAATCATAAGCAAGCTTTCGGGACGAAACACCGCCGCCACAAGGCGGAACCAATCTAGGGCTCCGACGGAGTTGTTCTGCCGGGGAAACATCCCTCCAGGAGGGGGAAATCATCACCATCGTCATCACCATCGATCCTCTCATCAGGAGGGGGTCAATCTCCATCAACATCTTCACCATCACCATCTCATCTCAAACCCTAGTTCATCTCTTGTATCCAATCTTTGTCCCAAAACCTCAGATTGGTACCTGTGGGTTGCTAGTAGTGTTGATTACTCCTTGTAGTTGATGCTAGTTGGTTTACTTGGCGGAAGATCATATGTTCAGATCCTTTATGCATATTAATACCCCTATGATTATGAACATGAATATTATTTGTGAGTAGTTATGTTTGTTCCTGAGGACATGGGAGAAGTGTTGCTATAAGTAGTCATGTGAATTTGGTATTTGTTTGATATTTTGATGAGATGTATGTTGTATTTCCTCTAGTGGTGTCATGTGAACGTCGACTACATGACACTTCACCATTTTTTGGGCCTAGGGGAAGGCATTGGGAAGTAATAAGTAGATGATGGGTTGCTAGAGTGACAGAAGCTTAAACCCTAGTTTACACGTTGCTTCGTAAGGGGCTGATTTGGATCCACATGTTTCATGCTATGGTTAGGTTTACCTTAATACTTCTTTTGTAGTTGCGGATGCTTACAAGAGGGGTTAATCATAAGTGGGATGCTTGTCCAAGTAAGGGCAGTACCCAAGCACCGGTCCACCCACATATCAAATTATCAAAGTAACGAACGCGAATCATATGAGCATGATAAAAACTAGCTTGATGATAATTCCCATGTGTCCTCGGGAGCGCTTTCCTTTATATAAGAGTTTGTCCAGGCTTGTCCTTTGCTACAAAAAGGATTGGGCCATCTTGCTGCACCTTATTCACTTTTATTACTTGTTACCAGTTACCAATTACCTTATCACAAAACTATCTGTTACCGATAATTTCAGTGCTTGCAGAGAATACCTTACTGAAAACTGCTTATCATTTCCTTCTGCTCCTCGTTGGGTTTGACACTCTTACTTATCGAAAGGACTATGATAGACCCTCTATACTTGTGGGTCATCAAGACTCTTTTCTGGCGTCGTTGCGGGGAAGTGAAGCGCCTTTGGTAAGTGGAATTTGGTAAGGAAAAATTTATATATAGTGTGCTGAAATTTACTGTCACTTTTTACTATGGAAAGTAATCCTTTGAGGAGCTTGTTCGGGGTATCTTCACCCCGACCAGTAGAGCAAAGAGTTGCTCCTCAACCTACTGAACCTACTGAAAATGTTTACTTTGAAATTCCTTCGGGTATGATAGAGAAACTGCTGGCTAACCCTTTTACAGGAGATGGAACATTACATCCTCATTTGCACTTAATCTATGTGGATGAAGTTTGTGGATTATTTAAGCTTGAAGGTATGCCCGAGGATGTTATCAAGAAGAAGGTATTCCCTTTATCTCTGAAGGGAAAGGCATTGCCATGGTTTAGGCTATGTGATGATATTGGATCATGGAACTACAACCGATTGAAATTGGAATTTCATCAGAAGTTTTATCCTATGCATCTGGTTCATCGTGATCGTAATTATATATATAATTTTTGGCCTCACGAAGGAGAAATCATCGCTCAATCTTGGGGGAGGCTTAAGTCAATGTTATATTCATGCCCCAATCATGAGCTCTCAAGAGAAATTATTATTGAAATATTTTATGCTCGGCTTTCTCTCAATAATCGCTCCATGCTCGATACTTCTTGTACTGGTTCTTTTATGATGAATACTATTGAATTCAAATGGGATTTATTGGAAAGAATTAAACTCAACTCTGAAGATTGGGAACTCGACGAAGGTAAGGAGTCAGGTATAACACCTAAGTTTGATTGTGTTAAATCTTTTATGGATAGCGATGCTTTTTGTGAATTTAGCACTAAATATGGACTTGACTATGAGATAGTAGCTTCTTTTTGTGAATCATTTGCTACTCATGTTGATCTCCCTAAGGAGAAGTGGCTTAAATATCATCCTCCCATTGAAGTAAAAGTAGTTGAACCTATTAAAGTGGAAGAAAAGACTATCACTTATAATGTTGATCCTATTGTTCCGACCGCTTATATTGAGAAAGCACCTTTCCCTACTAGAATAAAGGATCATGCTAAAGCTTCAACTGTGGTCAACAAAAGTAATATTAGAACACCTACATCCTTTGAGCAAATTAAAGTTGAACCTAGTATTGCTATGGTTAAAGATCTCTTGTCCGATAATATTGATGGGCATGTTATTTTACTTCTGTGATGAAGCTGTTAGAATTGCTAGACCCGATACTAAAAATAAACATAGACCTGTTGTAGGCATGCCTGTTATTTCTGTTAAAATAGGAGATAATTGCTATCATGGCTTATGTTGTATGGGTGCTAGTGCGAGTGCAATACCTCATTCTTTATATGAAAAATTATGCATGATATTGCACCTGCTGAGATAGAAGGTATTGATGTTACAATTAAGATTTCCAATAGAGATACTATTTCACCAGTTAGGATTGTTAGAGATGTTGAAGTCTTGTGTGGGAAAGTTAAATATCCTACTGATTTTCTTGTTCTTGGTTACCCACAAGATGACTTTTGTCCTATTATATTATGTTTATGAATGAAAGAAGGGAAATAGATGAAGTATTCTTTAAACATGGACCTATTTTGAAACACAACTTGCCTGTCAAAATTCTAGGGGATCCTCCTCCACCCAAGGGTGATCCCGTGTTTGAGCTTAAACCATTGCCTGATACTCTTAAATATGCTTATCTTGATGAAAAGAAGATATATCATGTTATTATTAGTGCTAACCTTTCAGAGCAGGAAGAAGAGAAATTATTGAAAACTCTGAAGAAGCACCGTGCTGCTATTGGATATACTCTTGATGATCTTAAGGGCATTAGTCCCACTCTATGCCAGCACAAAATAGAATTGAAAAAAGATGCTAAACCGGCTGTTGATCACCAACGACGGTTAAATCCTAAGATGAAAGAAGTGATAAGAAAAGAAATACTAAAGCTTCTTGAGGCAGGTATAATTTATCCCGTTGCTGATAGTCAGTGGGTAAGTCCTGTCCATTGTGTCCCTAAGAAAGGAGGTATTACTGTTGTTCCTAATGATAAAGATGAATTGATCCCAGAAAGAATTGTTACAGGTTATATAATGGTAATTGATTTCCGCAAATTAAATAAAGCTACTAAAAAGGATCATTACCCTTTAACTTTTATTGATCAAATGCTAGAAAGATTATCTAAACATACACATTTTTGCTTTCTAGACGGTTATTCTGGTTTCTCTCAAATACATGTGTCAAAAGAGGATCAAGAAAACACCACCTTTACTTGTCCTTTCGGTACCTTTGCTTATAGACGTATGCCTTTTGGTTTATGTAATGCACCTTCTACCTTTCAAACATGTATGGCTGTGATATTCTCTGACTTCTGTGAAAAGATTGTTGAGGTATTCATGGATGATTTTTCTGTATATGGAACTTCTTTTGATGATTGCTTAAGCAACCTTGATTGAGTTTTGCAGAGATGTGAAGAAATAATCTTGTCTTGAATTGGGAGAAGTGCCACTTTATGGTTAATGAAGGTATTGTCTTGGGGCATAAAATTTCTGAAAGAGGTATTGAAGTTGATAAAGCTAAAGTTGATGCTATTGAAAAGATGTCGTGTCCTAAGGACATTAAAGGTATAAGAAGTTTCCTTGGTCATGCCTGTTTTTATAGGAGGTTCATTAAAGACTTCTCAAAAATTTCCAGGCCTCCGACTAATCTCTTACAAAAAGATGTTCCTTTTATCTTTGATGATGATTGTGTAGAAGCATTTGAAATACTTAAGAAAGCCATGATTTCTGCACCTATTGTCCAGCCTCCTGATTGGAATTTACCCTTTGAAATTATGTGTGATGCTAGTGATTATGCTGTAGGTGCCGTGTTAGGACAAAGAGTTGATAAGAAATTAAATGTTATCCAATATGCTATTAAAACTCTAGACAGTGCCCAGAGAAATTATGTTACTGCTGAAAATGAATTTTTAGCAGTTGTGTTTGCTTGTGATAAGTTCAGACCTTATATTGTTGATTCTAAATTAACTGTTCACACTGATCATGCTGCTATTAAATATCTTATGGAAAAGAAAGATGCTAAACCTAGACTTATTAGATGGGTCCTCCTACTACAAGAAATTGATTTGCATATTATTGATAGAAAGGGAGCTAAGAACCCCGTTGCAGACAACTTGTCTAGGTTAGAGAATGTTCTTGATGACCCACTACCTATAGATGATAGCTTTCCTGATGAACAATTAGCTGCCATAAATGCTTCTCGTACTGCTCCATGGTATGCTGATTATGCCAATTACATTGTTGCTAAATTTATACCACCTAGTTTCACATACCAGCAAAAGAAAAAGTTTTTCTATGATTTAAGACATTACTTATGGGATGACCCACACCTTTATAAAGAAGGAGTAGATGGTGTTATTAGACATTGTGTACCTGAGCATGAACAGGAACAGATCCTACGCAAGTGTCACTCCGAGGCTTATGGAGGACACCATGCTGGAGATAGAACTGCACATAAGGTATTGCAATCCGGTTTTTATTGGCCTACTCTCTTCAAGGATGCCTGTAAGTTTGTCTTGTCTTGTGATGAATGTCAAAGAATTGGTAACATTAGTAGACGTCAAGAAATGCCTATGAATTCACTTGTTATTGAACCATTTGATGTCTGGGGCTTTGATTATATGGGACCGTTTCCTTACTCTAATAGGTATACACATATTTTAGTTGTTGTTGATTACGTTACTAAGTGGGTAGAAGCTATTCCAACTAGTAGTGCTGATCATAACACCTCTATTAAGATGCTTGAATAAGCTATTTTTCCGAGGTTTGGAGTCCCTAGATACTTAATGACCGATGGTGGTTCACATTTTATTCACGGTGCTTTTCGTAAAATGCTTGCTAAGTATGATGTTAATCATAGAATTGCATCTCCATATCATCCACAGTCTAGTGGTCAAGTAGAACTGAGTAATAGAGAGCTTAAATTAATTTTGCAAAAGACTGTTAATAGATATAGAAAGAATTGGTCCAAGAAACTTGATGATGCATTATGGGCCTATAGAACTGCATATAAAAATCCTATGGGTATGTCTCCACATAAAATGGTTTATGGAAAAGCATGTCACTTACCTCTCGAACTAGAACATAAGGCACGTTGGGCCATTAAAGAGATCAATTATGATTTCAAACTTGCTTGTGAGAAGAGACTATTTGACATTAGCTCACTTGATGAATGGAGAACCCAGGCCTATGAGAATGCCAAACTGTTTAAAGAAAAAGTTAAAAGATGGCATGACAAAAGGATACAAAAACATGAGTTTAATGTAGGTGATTATGTATTGTTATACAACTCTCGTTTAAGATTTTTTGCAGGAAAACTCCTCTCTAAATGGGAAGGTCCTTACGTTATCGAGGAGGTCTATCATTCCAGTGCCATAAAAATCAACAACTTTGAAGGTACAAATCCAAGGGTGGTGAACGGTCAAAGAATCAAACATTATATCTTAGGTAATCCTATAAATTTTGAAACTAATGTTATTGAAACCGTAACCCTGGAGGAGTATATAAGGGACACCTTCCAAAACGTTTCAGCCTCCAAAAAGGAAGAGGTATGTGGTGCGGTAAGTAAACCGACTCCAAAACAGTTCTAATAGCAATTTTTCTCCGTTTTGGAATATTTAAGAAAATAGGAAAATAATAAGCAGTACAGAAAGGACAGGAGGCTTCCACGAGGGTGGAGGCAGTGCCCTACCCCCCTAGGCGCGCCCCTTGCCTCATAGGCACCTTGTGTGCCCTCCGAACTCCGATTTCTTGCACGATACTCCTTTTAGTTGGTAAAAATTCATTATATAATCTCCCGAAGGTTTTGACCACCGTACCACGCAATTCTCCTCTGTTTTTGTTTCGAGCTGTTTTCTACCAGAGTTGTCAAGGCCAGGCATCATGTCGTCCCCCTCCTCCAACAATGAGGGCGACGATGCTTGGCTAATGAAGATAGAGCTGAAGAGAGAAGAACCAGGGGAGATCAACAAGGATGATGGGATCAAGAAGGCCACAGAGGGTCAAGCTCTGGCAGCGGGAGAAGAAGACATCCTTCAACCTCATTACAATATTCTTACCCCTACTGAAATTTAAGCTTTCAAGATGATTGAAATAGTTCGGGTGCAGAACAAGTATCTAACTCGTGAAAATATTCTGTTGCAAGAGCATATCACCGCACTCAAGGGCATTATTCGTAAGTTGGAGCACCTCTTGCGCTCGATGTTGGACGACAAGCCTACATCATCAACAACTCCATAATCACTACCACCAAAGGAGAATTGAGTATTGGGTATGGGCACTCCCCTTGGCAACTTCCAAGCTTGGGGGAGTGCCCCGGTATCGTATCACCATCACACTTTTATCTTTACCATTTTTCTTAGTTTGATCCTTTTGGTAATATCTTGATCTAGTAGAATAAAGTTTTAGCATGATCAAGTTTTGAGTCCGTGAGCTATATATAACAAAGATTAGTGTTGAGTCAAGGTCTTGGTTATCTTGCTATGATCTTGAGAAAAAATAGAAAGAATAAAAATATCATATTGATCTTATGGAGAGTAATGACTTCACATATAAAGAGTATGATGACTAAAAGTTGTTGTCGGAGTAATGGGCCACGGGTAGCCTAACCCAGGGCCCAGAACCTTCAAAGACATCGGGCCAGATGCGCCCCTCCAGACGCCGAGATAAAGCACTGCCTTCTGGTAGCCGGCTGGCTGGACGGCCGCCTGCTGGAAGGCGGCCATGCACCAGAAGACGGCCCCAAGTTAGGCCGACTCCTGGCAGGCGGCCTCCAGAGAGGCCGGCTCCCAGCAGTCGGCCCACGGCGCCCTCAAAGTCCGCACCCCCATTAAAGAAGACATGATGGGGTGAGGCAACAGTGTAGCCCACCTCCCCCTCGTGAATTCAGGGGCAGGCGTGGCCACAGTGCCTCGTACCAGCGGAGATCTCCGCCCGGCGCGGCACTGTTGCCACTTCGCCCCTAACGTCACTCTAGACAGGCCAGGTCCTGCTCCCACGACCGCCTGTCGGTACGGCCCAAGGACAGCGGGCCCTATCGGTCAGCGAGAGCCCGGAGGGCGGCGGGAGCCACACCAGTCAGACCCGAGGGAGGCCGGCTCCCAGCGACCGGCCAGATCCTTCCTCAGGGTCCCACGCGCCATTAACCAGATAAGATGCAGAGTGGCTACAGTGATCTCCCACCAGGCGGCGGGACTGTAGCCACGCCTCCCTGACCGAGCACGCGTCATTAGCAGCACGACTACAATAATCCACAGCCAGCAGGACCCGCAAGCAGCGGAGGCGGCCTGTCGGCTCCGTACTAGACCCGCCAGCGGGGCCCACCAAGTGGCGGGCCCCAACAGTCGGCGGAGAAGCCGGCGACTAGAGAGACTGACAGTCGGGCCCTACGCCCGGCTGGATTACCATTGTACCCCTGTGGTAGGCCTATATAAACCCCCCAAGGCACTCATGCAAAGGGTTGGCATCCGGATAGGACTAGGTTCATACCTAGGGGAGGAGAGAGCAAGCCTTGCCTTCTCCCACCTCTAGCATACAGCTCGAGGAGCACCATTGTACACACTTGAGCTTTAGTGATCATGCGGAGACCCCGCAGAGCAGGACTAGGGGTGTTATATCCTAGGAGAGCCCCGAACCTGGGTAAAGTTCGCCGGTGATGTCTACTACACAACCTTATTCTTGTAGACGTTGGTGGGCCTCCAAGTGCAGAGGTTTGTAGGACAGTAGCAAATTTCCCTCAAGTGGATGACCTAAGGTTTATCAATCCGTAGGAGACGTAGGATGAAGATGGACTCTCTCAAGCAACCCTGCAACCAAATAACAAAGAGTCTCTTGTGTCCCCAACACACCCAATACAATGGTAAATTGTATAGGTGCACTAGTTCGGCGAAGAGATGGTGATACAAGTGCAATATGGATGGTAGATAAAGGTATTTGTAATCTAAAAATATAAAAACAGCAAGGTAACGAATGCTAAAAGTGAGCGTAAACGGTATTGCAATGATAGGAAATAAGGCCTAGGGTTCATACTTTCACTAGTGTAAGTCCTCTCAACAATACTAACATAATTGGATCATAATACTATCCCTCAACATGCAACAAAGAGTCACTCCAAAGTCAGTAATAGCGGAGAACGAACGAAGAGATTATGGTAGGGTACGAAACCACCTCAAAGTTATTCTTTCCAATCAATCCGTTGGGCTATTCCTATAAGTGTCACAAATAGCCCTAGAGTTCGTACTAGAATATCACCTTAAGATACAAATCAACCAAAACCCTAATGTCACCTAGATACTCCAACGTCACCTCAAGTATCCGTGGGCATGATTATATGATATGCATCACACAATCTCAGATTCATCTATTCAACCAACACATAGAACCTCAAAGAGTGCCCCAAAGTTCCTACCAGAGAATCACAACGAAAACGTGTGCCAACCCCTATGCATAGGTTCATGGGCGGAACCCGCAAGTTGATCACCAAAACATACATCAAGTGAATCACGTGATATCCCATTGTCACCATAGATATCCACGACAAGACATACATCAAGTGTTCTCAAATCTATAAAGACTCAATCCGATAAGATAACTTCAAAGGGGAAACTAAATTCATTACAAGAGAGTAGAGGGGGGAAGAAACATCATAGGATCCAAATATAATAGCAAAGCTCGCGATACATCAAGATCGTATCATCTCAAGAAGACGAGAAAGAGAGATCAAACACATAGCTACTGGTACATACCCTCAGCCCCGAGGGAGAACTACTCCCTCCTCGTCATGGAGAGCACCGGGATGATGAAGATGGCCAACGGAGAGGGATTGCCCCCTCCGGCAGGGTGCCGGAACGGGTCTAGATTGGTTTTTGGTGGCTACGGAGGCTTCTGGCGGCGGAACTCCTGATCTAATCTGTGTTCTAGAAGTTTTAGGGTATATGGAGTTATATAGGCAGAAGAAGCACGTTAGGGGAGCCATGGGGGCCCCACACGGCAGGGGGCACGCCATAGGGGGGTGGGCGCGCCCCCACCCTCGTGGGCAGCTCCCGTATCTTCTGACGTGGGGTCCAAGTCCATCAGGTGTGTTTCCTTCCAAAAATAACTTCTCCAGTTGATTTCGTTCCGTTTCGACTCCGTTTGATATTCCTTTTCTTCAAAACACTCAAATAGGCATAAAACAACAAATCTGGGTTGGGCCTCCGGTTAATAGGTTAGTCCCCAAAATAATATAAAAGTGGATAATAAAGCCCAATATTGACCAAAACAGTAGATAATATAGCATGGAGCAATCAAAAATTATAGATACGTTGGAGACGTATCAGCCGGCGTACGTGTCTACGCCTCATCCCGCTTCCGAGCACCGGCGACGTTCTACTCGCTCCCACCATGATAAGCCATCCATTGGCATATGTCTCACCCAACCCCCGACATTTGGCGCCCACCGTGGAGCGAGGTGCACCGTCGTCCGGAGACCTGTTCTGGACAGGAACCCTTTTTCTCCCTGGCGAGCATAGCCAGCCCGGTATGCCAGACGGAGTCTGTGCCGACGCGCTGCGCGATGCGGAGCTCGCCTGTGCAGCAAGCTGCCTCGCCGACCTTGTTGGCGAGGTCCGCCTCTCTAACGAGCCAGCGTCCGATGCAGGCGATGACGGCCTTGAGAGCCACCTCGTCAGCCTTCTCGATCAGCTCCACGTCGCCAGCGAGCCCGCTGCGGATTTGGAATCCGTTGGCTCCACCGACCCGATGCTTGTCGACTCTGACACTGCGTCGCTTGACGCATTCCCCACCAACGTGGTGGTCTATGATGAGCCGCCTCCTCGCGAGGAGAGCGGCGAAAGCGCCGTCACGGAGGTGCTTGTCATCGGCCACAGTGAGCACTCTGGCGGAGATGCTCACGACCCGCTCAACACGACACTACAAGACCTGACGACGCCCATCCCAGAAGACGCCGACGGCGAGATGCTGGACGCACGCCGCCTCCAGCTCGTCGAGGGCACCAAGAAGCTGGCTAGCATGAGATGCCTGTCGGAAGCCTACCGGCACGAGATGGACCGCGCCGTGGGTGGCACGCCGGCTCCCGCTGGGCCCAGCCGCCTTGGCACGGTCTAGCAGCGTGATGTGGCCATCGCCAGCCTGCTTGGGGCGGATCGCCCCGTCTACACCACGCCTGTGGAAAATATCTGAGCTGCCCAGGCGGCAGCAGAAGAACTAGACAAGTTTGAGGGTGAAGAGCGTCGCGAGATGGCGGAGCGCGTCCAGCGGCTCCTCAATGCGGCTGCTGAGCAGCACGAGGCCGGTTGCCGCACTGAGGCGCCACACCGGCAAAATGACGATCCGCCTCTCCAACGAGACCAAGGCGCGACATCTCGGATGCCGACTCGTGACGTCCGCGTGAGAAGAGACAAGGAGCCGGCTGCTACCCGTAGCCGGACTCGCATCACCATTGAGCGCGACCAAGACGGCCGCTGAAGAGGAGTGGAACGACGGGATAACTGTCCGCCTCCTCCCCCTCGAAGGGAAAGGCGTGTCACCCCGCCACCTGTTGAGCACCCGACACTCGGCGACCGCCTTGGCCGTCGAGAGGGAGTCGGAGGGAACGATGCCCACCACCGGATCGACCGTCTCCACCGGTCCCTAGCGCTAGAAGAGGAAGATGAATTGGGCCCGCCCTGTTTCAGCCCCCGCGTTCGAGACGAGCCCTTCCCCAAAGGGTTCATGCTCCCAAGAGACACGCCCAAATACACCAGATCCGTGAAGCCGGAGGACTGGCTGGTCGACTACTCCACAGCCGTCAGCATAGCCAACGGCAACAAGCACGTAGCCATGAAGTATGTCCCGCTCATGCTCCAGGGCGCAACCCGGACATGGCTGAACAGTCTGAAGCCCCGCAGCATCAACGGTTGGGTTGACTTTACAGAAGCCTTCATCCGCAACTTCACCAGCACGTACAAGCGGCCGCCTAAGCCTCGCCAGCTCTCCTTGTGCGTGCAAGGCCCCAATGAGTCGACTCGCGACTACCTCACGCGCTGGGCCGAGCTCCGCAACTCTTGCGAAGGCGTGCACGAGGTGCAGGCCATCGAGTACATCACCGCTGGGTGCCGGGAGGGCACCCTCCTCAAGCACCGACTCCTTTGCAACGAGCCGGCGACCCTCGACGAGCTGCTGATCATAGCAGATAAATATGCCACGACCAACTCATCCATGAAGGCAGAAATTCAAGTTGATGCGTCTGGCAAAGTAGCCCCTCAGGCTCCTCGAACCCCGGCTAGAGACACCAGCCGGCGCCAGCAACAGAGTGACAAAAAGCGCAAAGCCATACAGCCGGCTTCCATAAGCCGACAGGTGGCAGCAGTCGAAGACCAGCAGCCGGATGGGCAGCCTCCGTCCAAACGCCCGAAGGGCGGCAAGTCCAATTGGCTGCCGACCTTCTCATATGAGCAGACTCTTGATGCACCATGCAAATTCCATAGTGGTGCGAAGCCGTCCAACCATACCACTCGGAAGTGCCATTGGCTCACCAGGATCGCCAAGGGAGACGGCCTTCCGCCTGCTGGGCAGCAGCCGGCCCTCCCCCTCAGCAGCCGGCCGTTCCACCAGTTAGAGCCGTACAAGACGAGTACCCTGAAGAGCACGGAGCTTATGTCGTGTTCACCAGCATGGCCAACGATAAGCACATCAGACAACAACGACAACAAGAAGTGAATGCAGTAACATCAGAGACCCTCGAGTTCATGCATTGGTCCGAGAAGCCCATCAACTGGAGCAGAGCCGACCACCCGGATGTGATGCCCAATCCTTGTTCCTACGCCCTGGTTCTGGATGCCACCTTTGCCACTGATAATCGAGCTACTCGGTTTTCCCGAGTTCTGATAGATGGCGGCAGCAGCATCAACATTCTGTACAAAGATACCATGGAGAAGTTAGGAATCAGACAAAGGCAACTTCAGCTCAGCCGGACGGTATTCCATGGCATAGTTCCTGGCCTTTCCTTCTCACCAATCGGCAAGATCCAGATAGACGTCCTCTTTGGGGACAAGGATCACTTCCGACGAGAGCCAGTCTGGTTTGAAGTGGTGGACCTCAAGAGCCCATACCATGCGCTACTTGGCCGACCTGCACTGGCCAAGTTCATGGCGGTCCCCCATTACGCTTACCTCAAGATGAAGATGCCGAGTTCTAAGGGAATTCTGACCGTAACCAGGGACTACAAGAAGTCGTCCGCTTGTGAGGCTGAAAGAAGTCGGCTGGCCGAGTCTCGCATGATCGCAGCCAAGAGGCAGCTTCTTGACCGAGTTGTGGCGATGGCAGGCAAGCAGCCGGAGATGTTATCCCACCCCAAGCAGTCGGAAGCCGAGGGCTCATTCAAGCCGGCCAAGGAGACAAAGAAGATTCCCTTGGACCCGGAGCACCCAAAGAGGTACGCTATCGTAGGTGCAAACCTCGACAACAAATAGGAAGGCGAGCTCGTCGATTTCCTCCGTGAGAATCGGGACATCTTTGCATGGTCACCAAAAGATATGCCGGGTGTTTCGACGGATTTTGCCGAGCACAAGTTACATGTCCGATCTGATGCCAAGCCAGTCAGGAAGCCCTTGCGCCGCCTGTCATAAGAGAAGAGAAGAGACGTCAGAGAAGAGATAACCCGGCTGCTAGCAGCCGGCTTCATCATGGAAGTATTCTTCCCAGAGTGGCTGGCCAACCCAGTCCTTGTGCTGAAGAAAAACAAGCAATGGCGCATGTGTATTGATTACACCAGCCTCAACAAAGCCTGCCCCAAAGACCCGTTCGCTTTGCCAAGAATTGACCAAGTGATAGTCTCCACAGCCGGATGCGAGCTGTTGAGTTTCTTGGATGCATACTCAGGGTATCACCAGATCAAGCTGAACCCGACCGACCGACTGAAGACCGCCTTCATCACGCCATTTGGAGCCTTCTGCTACTTAACCATGACATTCGGCTTGAGGAATGCCGGCGCCATGTTTCAACGTTGTATGCAAAAGTGTCTCCTCAAGCAACTCGACAGAAATGCCCACGTTTACATGGACGATGTCGTGGTGAAGACGGAGAAGTGCGGAACGCTGCTAGAAGACCTCAAGGAGATCTTTGAGAACCTACGCCGATTTCAGATCAAGCTCAACCCGGAGAAATGCGTCTTCGGAGTGACTGCCGGCCAGCTCCTTGGCTTCCTGGTCTCGGAACGCGGCATAGAGCGCAACCCTATGAAGATCATGGCTATCGAGAGGATGGAAGTGCCCACCTGACTGCTCGACGTACAAAAGTTCACCGGCTGCTTGGCATCCATCAGCCGTTTCATCAGTCGGCTGGGAGAGAAGGCTCTCCCCCTATACCAGCTCATGAAGAAGACCACTTTTTTCGAGTGGAACGACAAGGCGGATGAAGCATTTCTCTAGCTCAAGAAGATGTTGACCACTCCACCTGTCCTGGTGGCTCCGACTCCTAAGGAGCCCATGCTCCTCTACATCACCGCCACCAGCCGGGTGGTCAGCTCAGTCATAGTGGTAGAACACAAGGAGGAAGGCAAGGCACTACCAGTCCAGAGGCCGGTGTACTACTTGAGTGAAGTACTGTCAACCTCCAAGCAAAACTACCCCCACTATCAGAAGATGTGCTAAGGCGTGCATTTTGCCGCCAAAAAATTGAAGCCGTACTTTCAAGAGCACCCAATCACTGTTATCTGCACTGCCCCGCTCGCCAAGATCATTGGAAGCCGAGATGCCTCTGGCCGAGTGGCCAAATGGGCCATAGATTTGTCCCCCTACACCATCTACTACCAGCCTCGCACCGCCATCAAGTCACAGGCGTTGGCCGACTTCCTCGTCGACTGGGCCGAGACCCAGTACCTGCCACCGGCGCCAAACTCCACCCATTGGCGGATGCACTTTGATGGTTCCAAGATGTGCACCGGTTTGGGAGCCAGCATCGTCCTCACCTATCCTAAGGGTGACAAGCTCAGATATGTGCTGCAAATCCATTTTGCTACTTCCAACAACGTCGCTGAATACGAGGCACTCATTCACGGGCTCCGGCTTGCCAAAGAACTCGGCATTCGCCGGATCCTATGCTATGGTGACTCTGACTTGGTGGTCCAGCAGTCGTTAGGCGACTGGGACGCCAAGGATGCAAACATGGCGAACTATCGTTTCCTTGTACAACAGCTCAGTGGATATTTCGATGGGTGCGAGTTCCTCCATGTGCCAAGAACGACAATGAGCAAGCAGACGCCTTGGCGCGAATCAGCTCCACCCGTCAAGCAGTACCAACCGGCGTCGCCCTACAACGCCTCCTCAAGCCGTCTGTCAAGCCATCGCTAGAGTCGGATTCCATCTTCGTGCCGGCTCCTCCCGAAGCAGTCAGATCCGGCTCAAGAGCTCCAGCAGTCAGCACGGAAATTCTGGCAGGCGCCTCGGGGACTGCGGCAGTCGCACCCGGCCCAGGGATTTCGGATCTCGGCCCGAGGACTGTAGCGGCCAGCCCGGGGACTTCAGAGCCCGGCCCGGGGTCTGCAGCAGTCGGCCCGGAGACTTTATCGACCCAGCAAGCGGCGGCGATGGCCGACTCCAACCCGGAGCCTCCCGGCCCAACCACCCTCGTCCCAGTTGCAGTCCTAACAGTTCAAGAAATCACATCACCTTCATGGGCCCAGCCCACCCTCAACTTTCTGGTAAACAAGGAGTTGCCGACTGATGAGATCTCGGCCAGGCAAGTGCAACGACGGGCGGCAGCATACACCATAGTCAACAGAGAGCTCATGAGGCGCAGTGTCACCGGTGTCTACCAGCGCTGTGTCGAGCTGGAGCAAGGCCAAGCAATCCTCAAAGACATCCACCAAGGCGAATGTGGCCACCATGCGGCTTCAAGAGCGCTTGTCGCCAAGGCTTTCCGCCATGGTTTTTTCTGGCCAACTGCCCTGGAAGACACCAAGAGCTTGGTCCAAAAATGCAAAGGGTGCTAGAAGTTTCGTTCAAAGCCTCATCAGCCAGCTTCTGCACTCAAGACTATTCCCATAGCCTGGCCCTTTGCCGTCTGGGGCCTGGATATGGTGGGACCATTCAAGACGGCAAGAGGTGGCCTGACTCATCTGCTTGTCGTGGTGGACAAGTTCACCAAGTGGATAGAAGCAAAACCAATCAAGAAGTTGAATGGTCCGACTGCTGTGACTTTCATCTCCGACAGCACCGTTCGGTACGGCATACCACACAGCATCATCACCGACAACGACACAAATTTCACCAAGGGTACCTTGGCCCGTTTCTGCGCGACGCAGGGCATCTGACTGGACGTAGCGCCCGTTGCTCACCCGTAGTCAAATGGCCAGGTGGAGCGAGCAAACGGCCTTATTTTGTTCGGCATCAAGCCCCGACTGGTCGAGCCTTTGGAGCGGTCGGCCGGCTGCTGGCTCGACGAGCTGTCGGCCGTCCTCTGGAGTCCGCACACAACTCCGAACAAGTCAACTGGCTTCACGCCTTTCTTCCTCATCTACGGTGCCGAGGCCGTCATCCCAACGGACATAGAATTCGACTCCCCTCGAGTCACCATGTACACCGAAAAGGAGGCAGAAGAAGCACATCAAGACGATGTCGATCTGCTGGAAAAGGGCCGGCTGCTGGCACTCAGCCAGTCAAGCATCTACCAGCAGAGCCTATGCTGGTACTACAACTGGAAGGTCAATCCAAGATCTTTCCAAGAAGGAGACCTTGTGCTCCGGCTGATCCAGCGAACAGCTGGCCAGCACAAGCTCTCGGCGCCTTGGGAAGGCCCCTTCATCATCAGCAAGGTGTTGGGCAACGACTCCTACTACCTGATCGATGCTCAGAAGCCTCGAGCATGCAAGAGGGCCGACTCCGACAAGGAGACGGAGCGAGCATGGAATGCAAATCTCCTTCGAAGATTTTACAGTTGATGCAGTATGTACCATGCTACCTTTTGTATTAAAGTACGAAGACTCCAGGCCCCCCGAGAAGAGCTCGGGGACTGCCCTCTTTTATCTATATGATAAGAATCATGCCTATAAGTATGTCATTTTCTTTATACCGATTGGCGTCGGGTCCGACTAGTCGGCCCGTGGACTCGTCGTCTTGTACTATGAAGTGCTTCCTGCAGCCGGACAAGTAATGTGTTGGCACTTGAGCCGCCTCCTGCCAAAAGCCATAGCTCGCAGAGCGACTGTCTGGTGGGCAGGAGTAAGGCAGAAAGGGTGTCCACATGAAAAATGACTAAGGACACAAAGCACACTCATAGTTCGAGTCGGTTCCCCGCCTCCTATGACCGACTGTTGATGTCTACTACACAACCTTCTTCTTGTAGACGTTGTTGGGCCTCCAAGTGCAGAGGTTTGTAGGATAGTAGCAAATTTCCCTCAAGTGGATGACCTAAGGTTTATAAATCCGTAGGAGGCGTAGGATGAAGATGGTCTCTCTCAAGCAACCCTGCAACCAAATAACAAAGAGTCTCTTGTGTCCCCAACACACCCAATACAATGTTAAATTGTATAGGTGCACTAGTTCGGCGAAGAGATGGTGATACAAGTGCAATATGGATGGTAGATAAAGGTTTTTGTAATCTGAAATTATAAAAACAGCAAGGTAACTAATGGTAAAAGTGAGCGTAAACGGTATTGCAATGATAGGAAACAAGGCCTAGGGTTCATACTTTCACCAGTGCAAGTCCTCTCAACAATAATAACATAATTGGATCACACAACTATCCCTCAACATGCAACAAAGAGTCACTCCAAAGTCACTAATAGAGGAGAACGAACGAAGAGATTATGGTAGGGTACGAAACCACCTCAAAGTTATTCTTTCCAATCAATCCGTTGGGCTATTCCTATAGGTGTCACAAACAGCCCTAGAGTTCATACTAGAATAACACCTTAAGACACAAATCAACCAAAACCCTAATGTCACCTAGATACTCCAATGTCACCTCAAGTATCCGTGGGTATGATTATACGATATGCGTCACACAATCTCAGATTCATCTATTCAACCAACACATAGAACCTCAAAGAGTGCCCCAAAGTTTCTACCGGAGAATCACGACGAAAACGTGTGCCAACCCCTATGCATAGGTTCATGGGCGGAACCCGCAAGTTGATCACCAAAACATACATCAAGTGAATCACGTGGTATCCCATTGTCACCACAGATACGCACGGCAAGACCTACATCAAGTGTTCCCAAATCTAAAGACTCAATCCGATAAGATAACTTCAAAGGGGAAACTCAATCCATTACAAGAGAGTAGAGGGGGGAGAAAACATCATAGGATCCAAATATAATAGCAAAGCTCGTGATACATGAAGGTCATATCACCTCAAGAACACGAGAGAGAGAGAGAGAGAGAGAGATCAAACACATAGCTACTGGTACATACCCTCAGCCCCGAGGGAGAACTACTCCCTCGTCATGGAGAGCACCGGGATGATGAAGATGGACACCGGAGAGGGATTGCCCCCTCCGGCAGGGTGCCGGAACGGGTCTAGATTGGTTTTCGGTGGCTACGGAGGCTTCTGGCGGCGGAACTCCCAATCTATTGTGCTCCCGGATGTTTTTAGGGTATATGGAGATATATAGGCGGAAGAAATACATCAGGGGGACACGAGGGGCCCACGAGGGCGGAGGGCGCCCCCAGGGTGGGTGGGCGCGCCCCCTGCCTCGTGGCTTCCTCGTAGATCCCCTGACGTGCACTCCAAGTCTCCTGGGCTTCTTCTGATCCAAAAATAATTTCCATGAAGTTTCAGGTCAATTGGACTCCGTTTGCTTTTCCTTTTCTGTGATATTCTAAAACAAGGTAAAAACAGAAACTCGCACTGGGCTATGGGTTAATAGGTTAGTCCCAAAAAATGATTTAAAAGTGTATAATAAAGCCCATAAACATCCAAAACAGTAGATAATATAGCATGGAGTAATCAAAAATTATACATACGTTGGAGACGTACCAACATCCCCAAGCTTAATTCCTGCTCGTCCTTGAGTAGGTAAATGATAAAAACAGAATTTTTGATGCGGAGTGCTACTTGGCATAATTTCAATGTAATTCTTCTTAATTGTGGCATGAATATTCAGATCCGAAAGATTCAAGACAAAAGTTCATATTGACATAAAAATAATAATACTTCAAGCATACTAACTAAGCAATTATGTCCTCTCAAAATAACATGGCCAAAGAAAGTTCATCCCTACAAAATCATATAGTTTAGTCATGCTCCATTTTCATCACACAAGAATGCTCTCATCATGCACAACCCCGATGACAAGCCAAGCAATTGTTTCATACTTTAGTAATCTCAAACCTATAAACTTTCACGCAATATATGAGCGCGAGCCATGGACATAGCACTATGGGTGGAATAGAATATAATGAGAGGGGTTATGTGGAGAAGACAAAAAAGGAGAAAGTCTCACATCAACGAGGCTAATCAATGGGCTATGGAGATGCCCACCGATTGATGTTAATGCAAGGAGTAGGGATTGCCATGCAACGGATGCACTAGAGCTATAAATGTATGAAAGCTCAACAAAAGAAACTAAGTGGGTGTGCATCCAACTTGCTTGCTCATGAAGACCTAGGGCAATTGAGGAGGCCCATTGTTGGAATATACAAGCCAAGTTCTATATGAAGTTTGCGCCAACTCTCAATGTGAGAAAGGGCAATGCACGGTACCGAAGAGGCTAGCAAGGATGGAAGGGCGAGCGTGCATATAATCCATGGACTCAACATTAATCATAAAGAACTCACATACTTATTGCAAAAATCTACAAGTCATCAAAAACCTCGGTACTATGCGCATGCTCCTAGGGTGATAGATTGGTAGGAAAAGACCATCGCTCGTCCCCGACCGCCACTCATAAGGAAGACAATCAAATAACACCTCATGTTGCAAATTTGTTACATAACTTTACCAAACGTGCATGCTATGGGACTTGCAAACTTCAACACAAGCACTTCTCAAATTCACAACTACTCAACTAGAATGACTTTGATATTATTACCTTCATATCTCAAAACAATCACCAAGTATCAAATTTCTCTTAGTATTCAACACACTCATAAGAAAGTTTTTACTATTCTGGAATACCTAGCATATTAGGATTAAGAACATTACCATGCTGTTTAAGACTTTCAAAATAATCTAAGTGAAGCATGAGAGTTCATTTATTTCTACAAAATAAAACCACCACCGTGCTCTAAAAGGATATAAGTGAAGCACTAGAGCAAATGGCAAACTACTCCGAAAGATATAAGTGAAGATCAATGAGTAGTCGAATAATTATGCAACTATGTGAAGACTCTCTAACATTTAATAATTTCAGATCTTGGTATTTTATTCAAACAGCAAGGAAAAATAAATAAAATAAAATGACGCTCCAAGAAAAACACATATCATGTGGCGAATAAAAATATAGCTCCAAGTAAAGTTACCGATGAACGAAGACGAAAGAGGGGATGCCTTCCGGGGCATCCCCAAGCTTAGGCTTTTGGTTGTCCTTTAATATTACCTTGGGGTGCCTTGGGAATCCCCAAGCTTAGGCTCTTGCCACTCCTTATTCCATAGTCCATCGAATCCTTACCCAAAACTTGAAAACTTAACAACACAAAACTTAACAGAAAACTCGTAAGCTCCGTTAGCGAAAGAAAACAAAAGACCACTTCAAGTTACTGTAATGAACTCATTATTTATTTATATTGGTGTTAAACCTACTGTATTCCAACTTCTCTATGGTTTATAAACTATTTTACTAGCCATAGATTCACCAAAATAAGCAAACAACACACGAAAAACAGAATCTGTCAAAAACAGAACAGTCTGTAGTAATCTTTAACTAACGCAAACTTCTGGAACCCCAAAAATTCTAAAATAAATTGCTGGACGTGAGGAATTTATCTATTAATCATCTGCAAAAATAATTAACTAAATATAACTCTCCAATAAAAAATGGCAGCAATTCTCGTGAGCGCTAAAGTTTCTTTTTTTGACAGCATGATCAACAAGACTTTCCCCAAGTCTTCCCGAAGGTTCTACTTGGCACAAACACTAATTAAAAGCATAAAACCACATCTAAACAGAGTCTATATGAATTATTTATTACTAAACAGTAACAAAAAGTAAAGAACAAGAACATGATTGGTTTGCCTCCCAACAAGCGCTATCGTTTAACGCCCCTATCTTAGCATGATGATTTCAATGATGCTCACATAAAAGATAAGAATTGTAACATAAAGAGAGCATCATGAAGAATATGAATAGCACATTTAAGTCTAACCCACTTCCTATGCATAGGTATTTTGTGAGCAAATAACTTGTGGGAACAATAATCAACTAGCATAGGAGGGTAAAACAAGCATAACTTCAAAACTTTAAGCACATAGAGAGGAAACTTGATATTATTGTAATTCCTACAAGCATATGTTCCTCCCTCATAATAATTGTCAGTAGCATCATGAATGAATTCAACAATATAACCAGCACATAAAGCATTCTTTTAATGATCTACAAGCATAGAAATTTTATTACTCTCCACATAAGCAAAATTCTTCTCATTCGGGATAGTGGGAGTATCATAAGAGACTTGGATACTATAAATTGTTTCCACATTAAAAGAGTAATGTTCAGAAAAGGGGTAACCATAATCATGACAAGTTTTGTAAATATAATCCTCGCTACTTTTTATAGCATATGTATCATCACAATAATTATCATAAGTAGGAGGCATGTTATTATCATTATAAATTTGCATATCAAAACTTGGGAGACTAAAAATATCATCTTCATTAAACATAGCATCCCCAAGCTTGGGACAAACATTAATTGCAGCAAATATATTCTCAAAAACATCATCTTCATCAAACATAGCATCCGCAAGCTTGGGCCTTTTCGTAGCATAATCACTCTCATCATTAATAGTATGGATAGCACCAATAGTATAGCAATTATCATATTCTTCCAAGCAAGTGCCAAAAAGATTTTCAAGATCATAAGAGGTATCATTATCTTCCACAATTATATTTTCATGAAGCACAATAGTAATAGGAGCGCACTATTTGGGAGAGATATCTTTTTACCTCTCTTCCTTTTTCTTTTCTTCTTCTTCACCACATCATGTGTGGGTTCAATCCTCTTTTTGGAGCTCCTTATTAATGAGATTGGTTGAATAGGAGGCTCCTCCTCGTTACCTGATTCATCATAAGAAATAATAAGAGGGTATTGGGAAGTCTCTTCCCTTTCGTTAGTATTCTCTTCATCCTCTATTTGTTTTATTTTATTTATGTAATTGGCAACATAAGGATTTTCAATGCAATTCACCGCACAATACATATAAATTTCCTCTAGATCAAAGCCAAGAAGTTTATAATGGGAAAATTCTGGAAGATAGTTAGTTATACGTTTCATTTCCTCGTAGCCCATAAGCAAACTAAGTTCATTATAATGTGCAAGGGAAATAAATTCATCACAATATTTGGACACGATTAGATCATGAAACAATTTGCATCGGATAGCTAAATGACCCTGTTCATTACAAAGTCCACAAGTACGGCCAAGAAAATTTAAATTTTCAGCACAATCATCTAGCCTTTCTTGCAACAATTTAGTTTCTAAGTACTTATGCCTCTTGCAATATCTATCTTCCCTATTTGGTGTGTACTTACAAACCTAATGCACTCCACAAAAATTGACATGCTTATAGGATACATTTTCATCATAACTAGTGCAATCATCATTAGTATCATGGTTATTCAAAGAATTCGTACTAACAACATTGCAATCATGCTCATCATTCACATATTTTATGCCAAGCATTCTATGTAATTCTTCTTCTAGTATTTGAGCACAATTTTCCTTTCCATCATACTCACGAAAGATATTAAATAGATGAAGCATATGAGGTAAACTCAATTCCATTTTTTAGTTTTCTTTTATAAACTAAACTAGTGCTAGAATAAGAAACAAAAAGATTCGATTGCAAGATCTAAAGATATACCTTCAAGCGCTAACCTCCCCAGCAACGACGCCAGAAAAGAGCTTGATGTCTACTACACAACCTTATTCTTGTAGACGTTGTTGGGCCTCCAAGTGCAGAGGTTTGTAGGACAGTAGCAAATTTCCCTCAAGTGGATGACCTAAGGTTTATCAATCCGTAGGAGGCGTAGGATGAAGATGATCTCTCTCAAGCAACCCTACAACCAAATAACAAACAGTCTCTTGTGTCCCCAACACACCCAATACAATGTTAAATTGTATAGGTGCACTAGTTCGGCGAAGAGATGGTGATACAAGTGCAATATGGATGGTAGATAAAGGTTTTTGTAATCTGAAATTATAAAAACAGCAAGGGTAACTAATGGTAAAAGTGAGCGTAAACGGTATTGCAATGATAGGAAACAAGGCCTAGGGTTCATACTTTCACTAGTGCAAGTCCTCTCAACAATAATAACATAATTGGATCACATAACTATCCCTCAACATGCAACAAAGAGTCACTCCAAAGTCACTAATAGCGGAGAACGAACGAAGAGATTATGGTAGGGTACGAAACCACCTCAAAGTTATTCTTTCCAATCAATCCGTTGGGCTATTCCTATAGGTGTCACAAACAGCCCTAGAGTTCATACTAGAATAACACCTTAAGACACAAATCAACCAAAATACTAATGTCACCTAGATACTCCAATGTCACCTCAAGTATCCGTGGGTATGATTATATGATATGCATCACACAATCTCAGATTAATCTATTCAACCAACACATAGAACCTCAAAGAGTGCCCCAAAGTTTCTACCGGAGAATCATGACGAAAACGTGTGCCAACCCCTATGCATAGGTTCATGGGCGGAACCCGCAAGTTGATCACCAAAACATACATCAAGTGAATCACGTGGTATCCCATTGTCACCACAGATACGCACGACAAGACATACATCAAGTGTTCTCAAATCTTTAAAGACTCAATCCGATAAGATAAGTTCAATGGGGAAACTCAATCCATTACAAGAGAGTAGAGGGGGGAGAAAACATCATAGGATCCAAATATAATAGCAAAGCTCGCGATACATCAAGATCGTATCACCTCAAGAACACGAGAGAGAGAGAGAGATCAAACACGTAGCTACTGGTACATACCCTCAGCCCCGAGGGAGAACTACTCCCTCCTCGTCATGGATAGCACCGAGATGATGAAGATGGCCACCGGAGAGGGATTGCCCCCTCCGGCAGGGTGCCGGAACCGGTCTAGATTGGTTTTCGGTGGCTACGGAGGCTTCTGGCGGCGGAACTCCCGATCTATTGTGCTCCCGGATGTTTTTAGGGTATATGGAGATATATAGGCAGAAGAAATACATCAGGGGGGCCACGAGGGGCCCACGAGGGTGGAGGGCGCGCCCAGGGTGGGTGGGCGCGCCCCCTGCCTCGCGGCTTCCTCGTAGATCCCCTGACGTGCACTCCAAGTCTTCTGGGCTTCTTCTGATCCAAAAATAAGTTCCGTGAAGTTTCAGGTCAATTGGACTCCGTTTGGTTTTCCTTTTCTGCATTATTCTAAAACAAGGTAAAAACAGAAACTGGCACTGGGCTCTGGGTTAATAGGTTAGTCCCAAAAAATGATATAAAAGTGTATAATAAAGCCCATAAACATCCAAAACAGTAGATAATATAGCATGGAGCAATCAAATATTATAGATACGTTGGAGACGTATCAACTGTTGAGCAGCCGGCCTGCCGACTTCTACTTAACTTGCTAGAATGTTCTAAAACGGCTAAGTACTTGCCTTCTCAGAAGTAGCTAAGTACTTGACCTAGCCACAGTCCGTAGAATGGCTGTTCAGCTGGCAAGACGACAACCAAGGGAAGGCGTCAAAGGAAAAAGCCAAAGAGCAGCAAGCAAGAAAAGACAGAACTCGGAATAATATTTACATAACAAAGGCCCTTGGCCGATCTTCAAAACACAAGTTTAAGATACACCCCGCAGGTGGAATTGTGCAAAATTAACAAGTTTATCAAGATTGATAGACATGCGAAACAAAGATAAAATAGCGGCCTAGGAAGTGGCAGAAGGGTTTGGTGGAGCGGAGGAATCAACGGCGCCAGTTGGTGGAGCGGTCGGCTGGTTAGTCTCCGCCTGGTCGCACCTGGCGACAGTCGGCTCGGTTGGGCGCGGCTCGTAGCTTGAAGCACGGTCGGGCTGGGGCTGGCGGCCCGCTCCGACCTCTGGTGCCTCTTCTTCGCCTTCCTCCTCTGATTCGCCCTCTTCCTCGCCGCTGGAGTCAATCACCTCCGCCGAGTCCTCGCCGTCTTCCGGGTTCAGCCCGAACCATTCCAGCGGTGCCTCGGTGCCGTCCTCAACCCACTCCGGGACGAAGATGCCGGTGTTGGTGTACTCGGCGATCGACGCCGCGCGCTTGACGAGTTCATCTTCCATACCTGCCAACTCCTCATGAGCCTCCAGGCGGAACGTGGCTAGCTGGGCTAGACTTAGCCCAGGATACCACGCCTTGACAAACTCCAAGGCTCGGCGCGCTCCAGCCCGGGCCGAGGAGCCCTTCCAGGCCTTAAGATATCCGGCCGCCACCTCCAGCCAGTCGGCAGTCCGACTGGGAGTGCACGGAGCCGGCATGTCAGGCAACAGGGCGGCAACCGCCTGGGCGCCGAGATGCTGAAGCTGGCGCAACATCCGGTGTGCCGGCCGATGACGGGCCTCGATGCTCAGGATCTGCTCGCTAAGGGTCCGCGGGCGTTGGCTGCGATATGCACATCGTCCGCCCTCCGTCCTTCGTGATCAGCTTCGATGGCCTGGTTGGTGGCGTCCGAGTGGCCAGGGAAGAAGTCTGCCAAATAGAAAGCAAAATCCAAAGTTAAAAACGAGAAGCTGGCTCAACCAACAAGCCGGTAGTTCAAAGAAGGAAAAAGAGGGAAGCTTACCATCGACTATGTCCTCGATCACGTGAAAGACAGAAGTCAGCTCCATTTCCTTATCGGTCCAGGCACAGCGCTCGACCGCAAATTCAGCAAGGAGAATGGTCTCCCCAGCCTCCGCCTCCTCCTGGGCTTTCTTGAGGAGCTCCTTCTGTTCCGCCAGCTGCGTGATAAGACGGTCGCGCTCCTCCGCCAGCTTGCCGCAGTCCACCTCCTTGGCTCAAAGCGCGGCATTGGCTTCGCCCAGTTGTCGTTGAAGAACAACGTTGGCTTCTGCAAAAAGTGAAAAGAGAAAGAGACGACAACATTCAGCAAAGAAAGATGAAGTCGCCAGGAAGATCCGGCCCGACTGCTCAGCAGTCGGCCCGAATCTCGGGGATTACAGCCCGCGGGTGCGCCAGCGCGCCCCCGCAGAGAAAGAAGGAGACTTACTCCAGCTCTCCGACAAGTCGGCAGCACGTTGATCCGACTCCAGGACCTTGGAGTTGAAGGCGGCCGCACGGAGGTTATGATAATCCTGCAAGCAACGATATTTAGTACTCGGAGCTCGCCAATTAGAGTTCCGAGCCGCCTGCTCAGCAGCCGGCCCGAAACTCGAGGACTACACCCAGTGGGTGCGCCAGCGTGCCCCCATGAAGAAGTACAAGAATCAAGAGCAAAGAAGCAAGAAGTGTACCCAGATGGCCGCTGGAAACTCCAGGAAAGTCTTGTTGCAGAGCTTGAGAGCGTCGGCCTCGGTGCGGAGTTTTGCTTGAACGTCCAGAATCGCCTGGTTCAGAGGGCCCGTTTCGCCTCCCCGCACCCACACAGCGGGTGCGGCGCTGGTCGCCTCGGTGTCCGGAATCAAGGAGTTTGTGGTGCCGGCCTCCAGCGGGCGCGGCGCCGATGCCGCCTTCACGAGCCGGCGGCGTAGGGGTGTACGGACCCCGGGAGTCGGGCCCGTCACCATCTCGTTCCCGGCTGGTGGTGCTGGTGGGTCGACCGGTCGCTTGTCTCGAGCCTCCGTAGAAGGAGGTGGCGGGGGCACGAGGACGTCCGGCATGGAGACGTCGCCACCATCCCTTTCCATAATAGGGTGCTTGCGGCCGGCTTCCCCAGTCTGCGCCACGAACTCCGGTGGTGGTGGCGCAGAGTTCAGAGGAACAACGAACACTGCCGACTGGCGATGCGCGGCCTCTTCAGCATGCTTCTTCGCCACGTCGGCGGCCTCGGCCTCCGCCAGTTTCTTCAGGGCGGCGGCCTCCGCCTTGTCAGCTTCCGCATTCTTCCGGCGGGTAGCTTCCCACTCCTCGCGCGCCTCCCGCGCGTTCCACTCCGTCGCGTCTTGGAGGTCGGCGGCCGGATCGATCCACCGGGTGGTGATGGAGGTCTCCGCCGACCTCACGATGGAGCTGGCGGTCGAATTCTCGAAAGAGAATGGAGCCCTAAAATCAAGAACATAAAGCAAAAGAAGTTCAGAAATAGTCAATGAGAAGGAAAGCACAAAAGAAAGAAACTTACGCCGACACCATAGGGGGCGCCTTGGGGACCTTCTGGTACTTGGCCGCTTTCGCCGCGACCTCCTTCCATTTGGTCGCCGTGCTCAGATTCTTGGGCTTCTTCGGCGCACTGCCGAACAAGGCGGCGCCTTGCTTACGCTTGCGCGCGCCGCCTCGGGCAGTCGGCTCGCCGGAGGGGCCTGCGTCTGACTTATCAGCGCCTCGCGCGGGGTGCGGCTCTTCTTCGTCTTCATCGTCATCAGGCCAGGGCTCGATGCTGACTTCTTCGGAGCCACCGGCTTCATAGACACCGCCAGTCACGGTGTCCTCCAAGGCGGCCGCCCCCAAGTCGAGATCGTCCACATCGCTTACCGCCCGGTCCGGCTGGTAGTCACCACCCGCCCCTACAAGGGCGGCCGTCGTGTCCAACATATAGATCTATTTTAGACAACAGAAGGCCGGCTGACCAAGATCAAAATCAAGACTAGGGCAAGTATCAGAGAGAGAGAGAGAGTATCAGCAAACTTACCGCAGGCGGTGGGTCGGCGCGGGAATATGGCCGCTTGCCGAAACTCCAAGACCCCTCCAGCTTGAGGCCGGAGATCTCATTCACCAAGTTTGCGACTTCAGCAGCTGGCATCTCCTTGGTGCTCAGCCGGCATGGATCGCGGTGCCTGCTCATCTGGCTGATCAGGTGCGGCCGGCGTTGGAGCGGAAGAACCCGGCGCTCGACGTAAGCGACCAGCAAGTTAGACGCCCTGAGGCCTTCGATGTCGATCAGCGCTCGGAGCCGTTGGATGGTGGCGGTGCCATCTGCCGACACCGGCTTCGGCTTATAGCCCCAGCTAGCCTGAGGCTCGGCAGGCGGGCCGGCTTCGTATGCCGGCAGGTTGAGGAAGTCGACAGGCGGGTCTATGTTCTCCACGTAGAAGTAGGATTGCTGCCACATCTTCACCGACTACGGCAGCTTGATGGTCGGGAAGTTGTTTTGCGGCGATGGCCAGCGGACCCCAACAAAAGCACCACACTGGGCAGCCACCTCCTGGACGGAGGTTCCTAGTTTGGTGTAAAAGAAGGCTCCCCACAGCTTGATGGTGGGGAGAATGCCGAGGTATCATTCGCACATCGTGACGAAGGCGGCCAGGAGCATCACGGTGTTGGGCGTGATGTGATGAGGCTGAAGGTGGTAGAACTCGAGGAACGAGCGGAGGAAGTCGCTCGCCGTGTCAGGACCCTGATTCCAAGCCACATCGATCTAGCCGGTAATACCTCATATCACTTTGCGGCCTCACGCACGGTATCCCACGGGTGTCGCCTTACCATGGCCTAGGACCGTTTGCGCCTTTTGGCTCACGTATATGATAGTGTCGCTAGCATCCATATGACAGAGAACCCGGGCCGACATGGCTAGTCGTGAACCCAAAGCGGCACAGACCTATGGAGACAGGCATACATGAATCACATCGAGCATGTCGGTCATCAGCGAGTGATTCCGGGCTGTAGCACTGGGCTAACAGGACTCCGGGGAACCCGCGCTGTAGCAGGCTAGGCAGGACTCCGGAAGTCACCGCGTGACATTTCCCTGAAGGGACAGACATAGGAACGAAGTGAAACACATGCCGGCCAATCATGTGTCCTGAACAGTAGTGCTGGGCTAGCAGGACTCCGGTGAACCGGGCTGTAGCGGACTACTATGGCTTGAGGAACACTAGACTACATTTCTCCATAGGAAAGGCTGCTAAGGATAATCAACTAGATTGTCGGATCCCACTCATACCAAGCATTTCAATCATACACACAATATGCCCGATATGAGTACATACAACATGGCATCACAACAAAACTCTACAACTCAAGTACTTTATTTAAAGGCTCCAGAGAGCCATACATAACATGTTCATACAGATAGGGGTCACATGACCCGACACTCAAGTCATACAATCATACAAGCACATGCGGAAGCAACTAGTCTGAGTACAGACTCTAGAAAGAAAGAAGGCTTCTCGAAGCCTGTCTATCTACATAGGGCCCTCCATGGCCCAGATCACCACCTGGGTGGCAAGTCACTCGTCGACGTCAAGGTCTACGTAGAACCCATCGGAGGGGGCGGTGTCGTTTGAAAACAGTAATTAAGCAAACATGAGGACAAAGGTACTCAGCAAGTCTTACATCAGAACCTACTATACATGCTTATTCTCAAGAAGGTGGTGGGGTTATTGCAGCAAGCCAGCTTTGAATCTTGGCTAAGCTATCCTACGGAACTCCACTAGTAAAATAGTTTTTGCACACGAGTCCACTACTCACCAACACAATACTCCATCGAGGATCCTCCCTCGTCATCCTACGAGAGGGCCATCCTCGGTACTCACACTTATCTTGAGTCTTTTAGTAGTATCCATTAACTTGTCTATGAACTGTATAGGCAACCAAGTAGTCCTTTACTGCGGACGCGGCTATTCGAATAGTTTTATACCCTGCAGGGGTGTACTTCTTCATACACGCTTTCACCACTTACCGCCGCTTACACGACATGTACTCGGCAACCTTCAAGCGGAAGCCCACCGAGGGTGTCGGCCATGGCCTACCTAAACACTTAAGTCTCTAGTCCAGGTTTATCGCCTATCCAGGTTCCATCCGCAGGGAGTCCGGCCGAGGTTTCCACATACGGCCCCGAACGATGTGAACAGGGTTCCCGAGACACCAAACGGGTGACTCGGTACACCGTGCCACGGTGTATCTACCGCAACATAGCCCACCCCTAGGGTCAGCGCTATGCACGGCCGCCAACACATAACCTACAAACACCAGAAACTATTTGCAACCTCCTGGACAGAGTACTAGGGTGATTAAGAAGCCGAGAGGGTCAATTAAGGATCCCAATGCATGGTAGTAGCTGAATCTTAAATCACACATACAGATCTTAGTTCTTAGGGACGGCCTCAATGAAACAACCCACCATGTACTCCTACATGGCCTCTCATCGATACCTTTACCAAAACATGTTCCACACATCCCTCTTATTACCTACATGATCATATCACTCTAGCCCATCACCCAGATGAACCAGACCTGACACAACTCTAAGCATAGCAGGCATAGCAAGGTAGGAATCACATACATGGCTCAATCAACTCCTACACATGCTAGTGGGTTTCATCTAGTTACTGTGGCAATGACAGGTCATGCAGAGGATAAGGGTTCAACTACCGTAACACACAGCAGTTTGAATCGCGTTGTCTTAATGCAGTAAACAAGAGCAGAAGCGAGAACATGGGTTTGTATCGGAATGATCAATGGTTGCTCGCCTGATGGAGTGGTAGTGGGATACTGCCCTTCAGTTGGATACTCGTGAATATCCTCGGAGGCAGAACCTACCACGAAGAACACATCGGAACACAATCAACACATGACGATATGCAACAATATGATGCATGCTATGACATGGCAATATGAATGTGTCTTGGCCTAATGCAAGCTATAACAGAAAGGAATGAACTCATTTGAATCAAAGATTCAAATATTAGCTCATTAAACATGGCCTTAATAGTGCATTTCCTTATTCTTCTTAAACAGCAAGGTAAACTTGTTTTTTCATGCATGAAACCATTACAGATGGATAGATTAAATTTTTCAGATCATTTTTCATATATAAATCTTTGCATTTGGAGCTATGGTTGATTTTCTATGATTTTTAGAAGTTTTGACTATTTTCTAGAATTTCCTGTATAAGAATAATTCCAGTAATTTAATTACTGCGTCAGCATTACGTCAGGGTGACGTCAGTGGTCAACGGGGACGTCCAGGTCAAACCTGACTGGTGGGTCCCACGTGTCAGTAGTTAATTAAACTAATTATTTTTAGTTAAGACTAATTTGATTTAGTTAGCAGAGGGGGGCCCACTTGTCATTGACTCAGGGGAGTCAACCTGGGGTCAAACCCCTGGTCAGCGGGGCTAATCCCGCCGGCGTTTAACCACCAGCGAGGCCAGATGCGGCGGCGTGCTGCGGGATTTGCCCACAGGGCTCCATTTGCTACGCGGAGAGCAGCTACGGGCAGCTGGTGCTCGCCCGCATCCAGCCGTGGTGATGGCTTGGCCGGGGAGTGGCCGGAGCATCACCGGCGACGAGGTCAGGCGGAGGCCGAAGCTCGGGCCAGCTCGTGCGCGTGGCTGCAGTGGCCTAGGCGGTGCGACACTAGCACCTACAGCCTCTACGCGGCGTGAGGAGTGTGACGGACACAAGCCCGTGACCAAATGGTCACCGGAGTGACGCCGGTGTCGAGCTTGCGCGGCGGCGTGCTACGGTGAGGAATGGGGCGGCGTCTACAGAGGCCAAACAAGCACGGGAGCTAGGGGAAGAGGAAGAGGAGCTCACAGCGGGGTCGGAGAGGGGGTCAGCGAGCTCGGGGAGGTCCTGGCGGCGGCGAATCGACCAGAGATGGCTCAGGTGCCCGAGGTTGAAGACGAGGGCGAAGACGGCGTTCGGCGGCGTTTGGAGTCGCGTGGGTCAGCGGAGAGGTCCAGGGCGATGAGGCGGAGCTATTGGGCTCGTCGGAGGGCGAGGGGGTGGATCTGGTGGCGTCTACGGCAAACGGCGGCGAGGAACACGCTCGGCCATCGCGGGGGAGAGTGAGGGAGATGAGGGGGAGAGTGAGGGAGGATGAGAGGGGGACGTGGGGGTCGCGTGGCATCCCTGGACGTCTCTAGGGCGTCGGCAGAAGCAGGAGGTGGCCAGCGTGTGGCCGCGGGCGCCGGCCACGCGCTCCGCGTCCTTCTGGCGGGAGGAGGACGACGACTGGCAGGGCCAGTCGGCTGGGCCGAGCCAGGTGGGCTGGGCCAGCACAGGTAAGGCCCAGGTCGGCTTCCCTCTCTCTCTTTTTTTGATTTGTTTCTGTTTTTCTATTTAACTGCAACTGTTGGGCTTTATTAAAAATACTAAAACTTTTCCAAAAATCCTAAAAATAATTGTGGGCTCTGTTTAGAATATATCCAACAGCAAACATTTATTTTCAGAATTATTTGAGCATTTAAATTATTTTATAGCATTTAAATGCCCAAATTCAAATACTTATGATTTAATTCAATGACCTTCTATTGACCTAGAAAATTGTGCACCAATTTTGCGAGAGGTTCTAACCCAAGACAAAGAGGGTGAACTTTTTAGAAGGGCATTTCAGGTTCATTAAAAATAATTTTAGTAAACCCTAGTTGTTTCCAGGGGGGGTGTTGGGGGTTTCTGCCTTCCCCATTTCAAATTTAAGAGGAATTTAAACATGATGCACACTCTAATGCTTGAACTAGCTAGGGTGTGACAACTCACCCCCACTCAAAAGAATCTCGTCCCGAGATTTAGGATCGTCCGGGAAGAAGGTGGGGTACTCGAGTCGAAGACGATCCTCCCTTTCCCAAGTGGCTTCTTTCTCGGAATGGTGTGACCATTGAAACTTGAGAAACTTGATATTATGACGTCGAGTGGTACGCTCGGCTTGATCAAGGATACGAACGGGATATTCCCGATATGAGAGGTTATCTTATAGATCAAGCGTTTCGTGGTCCACTCCACGGATAGGATCCGCGAAGCAACGCCTGAGTTGTGAAACGTGGAAGACATCGTGAACTCTGGAAAGATGCGGAGGTAGTTCCAATTGGTAGGCAACTTCTCCTCGTTTGGCAAGAATGCGAAAGGGTCCAATGTAACGAGGAGCCAATTTGCCTTTGATACCGAAATGATGGTTTCCCTTTAACGGAGTAACCCGAAGGTAAGCCTTCTCATCGACTTCATAAGTCATAGGCTTATGTTTACGATCATATTGACTCTTTTGACGAGATTGGGCTGTTTTCAATTTCTCACGAATAACGCGAACCTCCTCTTATGCTTCCTGAATCATATCCGAGCCAAAGAGTTGTCTTTCCCCGGTTTCTGACCAGTTAAGAGGCGTTCGACATTTTCGTCCATAGAGAACTTTGAAAGGAGCCTTGCCCAAGCTGGCTTGATAACTATTGTTATAAGCAAACTCCGCGAATGGGAGGCAATTCTCCCAACTCATTCCGTACGAGATAACAGAAGCTCGGAGCATATCTTCCAGAATTTGATTGACTCGCTCTACTTGACCACTTGATTGAGGATGGAAGGCGGTACTAAAAGAGAGACGAGTTCCCATAGCATTTTGGGAACTTTCCCAAAATCGAGAGGTGAAGAGACTCCCATGGTCTGAGTTAATTTCCAATGGAACACCATGAAGAGACACTATTCGGGAGATGTATAAATCGGCTAGCTGGCTAGCGGTGATACTCTCACGAACAGGTAGAAAGTGGGCTACTTTGGAAAGTCGGTCGATCATGACGAATATGGCATTATTCCGTCTCTTGGTCCTGGGAAACCCAGTGATGAAATCCATACTGATTTTTTCCCATTTCCATTCAGGAATAGCCAAAGGTTGAAGGGTGCCAGCAGGCCGTTGATGCTCTGCTTTAACACGACGACAAACGTCGCAATTAGCAATGTATTGAGCGATTTCTCTCTTCATCCTAGTCCACCAAAACCTCTGGCGTAGGTCTCGATACATTTTGGTACTACCGGGATGAATGGTGAGAGGGGATTCATGAGCTTCCTTAAGGATCAACTGGCGTAGATGTTGTTTCTTGGGAACCACCAAACGGTTCTCGAAGAAGACAGCACCTCGCTCATCCATGGAGAAACATTTAGCAACTCTGCTAGCGATGTTTTCCTTAATTCGGGATATGCCCTTATCATACCGCTGGGCGGTTATGATTTGATCCATAAGGTTAGGTTTCGCTACCAGGGTGGATAGAAAACCTCGAGGAACAATGTGAAGATTAAGCTTACGAAATTCCTCATGGAGAAGTGGTTGACTTTGTTGTAACATCAGGTTGTTACAATAGGATTTACGACTTAGCGCATCAGCCATGACATTGGCTTTGCCCGGGGTGTAAGTTATTCCTAAGTCGTAATCCGAGATCAACTCGACCCAACGTCTTTGCCTGAGATTCAAATCTGGTTGGGTGAAGATATATTTCAAACTTTGGTGATCGGTGAAGATTTCGCAACGATTACCGAGGAGGTAATGTCGCCAGGTTTTAAGTGCATGGACTACAGGTGCAAGATCTAGATCATGTGTGGGATAATTTTCCTCATGTGGGTGTAATTGCCGTGAAGCATAGGCAATTACCTGACGATCTTGCATAAGTATGCAACCTAGTCTTTGTCGCGAGGCGTCGCAATAGATAATAAAGCCCTTGGAGAAGTCTGGTGGTACCAGTACGGGAGCAGATGTCAGGCGTCTTTTCAGTTCCTGAAAGCTGAACTCGCACTGTGGAGTCCACTCGAACTTTTTATCTTTCTTGAGGAGTTCAGTTAGAGGTTTAGCAACCTTGGAGAAATTCTCAACGAAGCGGCGGCAATAGCTCGCTAAGCCAAGGAAGCTCCGAACTTTCTTGACCGTCTCAGGTGGAGTCCAATCAAGGACGGCTTGAACTCGCTCGGGATTGACAGCAATACCCTTACCAGAGATTACATGGCCTAGATAGGTCACTTCTGGCAACCAAAATTCACACTTGGAGAATTTGGCATAAAGGCGATGCTCTCGAAGTTTCATCAATAACAGCCTTAGATGTTCGGCATGTTCCTCTTCATTCTTGGAGTAGATGAGTATGTCATCGAGGTATACTACGATGAATTTATCCAAGTACTCCATGAAAACCGAGTTCATTAACCGGGAGAAGGTAGCTGGGGCATTGGTTAAACCGAAGGACATAACGGTGTACTCGTATTGGCCATAACGAGTAACAAAGGCCGTTTTGGGAATGTCCTCGTTTCTGATTTTGATTTGATGGTAGCCCAACCTCAAATCCATCTTGGAGAAGACTGAGGATCCAGCGAGCTGATCATACAGATCGTTGATCCTGGGAAGCGGGTATTTGTTCTTGATGGTGACCAGGTTGATAGGTCGGTAATCCACAACCATTCGATCCGTTCCATCCTTCTTCTTAACGAAGAGGACGGGGCAAGCCCAAGGAGAGGAACTAGGACGGATGAAACCCTTTTTCAAGGACTCATCGAGTTGGTTTTTAAGCTCAGCTAGTTCTAAGGGTGCCATCTTGTAGGGTCTTCTAGAAATTGGAACGGTTCCTGGAACAAGGTCTATCACAAACTCAACATCCCTGTCAGGTGGAACACCTGGCAGTTCTTCTGGAAAGACATCCGGAAAGTCTCGGACTACCGGAACATCCTCAAGGTCTGGAAGGGGGTTGGCATTTAAGGAGTAAAGCTGGCGCTTGGCCACTCGAGTTAAGACATTGACTGTCTTGCCCGATGGGTGAGTAAGTTGAACGGTTCTAGTGGCACAATCAATCTTAGCATAATGAGCTGACATCCAGTCCATACCCAAGATGATGTTTATGTCCGTGGACTTGAGAGCTATTAAGGATGCAAGGAAGACAAGTCTATCGACAAGAATTTCGTTCCCATGGCTTACTCTAGAAGTTTGCCATTTGGAACCCGGAGTTTGAATTACCATGGAAGTGGGCATGTCACAGAATGTTGTGTTATGCAATCGAGCATAGTTCTCGGATATGAATGAATGAAATGCTCCAGTATCGAAAAGAACAGATGCTGGATGGCAGTTAACAAGGAGCGTACCAAGGACGACATTGGGATCCTCATGAGCCTCCTTGGCTGAAACATAGTTGACATGGCCACGGGCAGTGGTGACCGGCTTGGCGTAGAATGTCTTTCCCGCAGGCTTACCACGGCCAACGGACTTTCCAGTTTGAATGGGGTTGTTGTTCTGGGGACACTCTCGGCTATAGTGACCCGACTCTCCACACTTAAAGCATGTCACCACAGTGGGGCGTGGAGCAGCATTAGCAGCGGGGCCACCATAGGGCTTGGGCGGTGCAAATTGCTGGTTGGGACGAGGCGCCTCAAAGGATGGCCTCGGGATGAACCTGGGTGGCAGTGCCGTGCTTGGAATCCACACCCGGCGATTCTGAGCTCCAGAGCCGGATGAAGATCCAAAATCACGGGAGTGCTTGCATGAAGCGTCATAATCAGTCTGGCCTGTCTCAGCACTGATGGCTTTATTGACCAACTTCTGAAAAGAGGTGCACTCGTGCAGACGAAGATCGCGGCGAAGCTCAGGGCTAAGTCCCTTGCGGAACCTTGCCTGCTTCTTAGCGTCAGTAGATACCTCTTCAGGGGCATAACGTGCCAGATTCCCAAATTCACGACTATAAGCATCCACAGTCAGTCTTCCTTGGGTGAAGTTGCAGAAATCCTCCCTCTTGCGATCCATGAGACCTTCCGGAATGTGATGCTCACGGAAAGCCTCACTGAATTCAGCCCAAGTAGTGATTTGGCCGACCGGGCGCATAGCTTCGAAGTTTTCCCACCAAAGGCTAGCAGGGCCTTCGAGGTGATAGGCAGCATAGGTAACCTTGTCGGCTTCGGCTACGTTGGCAGAACGTAGCTTGTGGGTAATGCTGCGAAGCCAGTCATCCGCGTCGAGGGGTTCAACGGAAT
>NC_053028.1:449109082-449158700 GCF_003073215.2 Triticum urartu
GCGCGGACATGTGGCGAGAGAGGGATGTGACAGTTTCCCACGGAGACTAGTCAATCCAACATTCACCTTGCGCAATTACTGCGTGTCGTGGGGTTGTGGGGTGGTTGCAGTTATGGTAAAACGGTAACTTTCTGACGCGTCGCGCATCTGTCCCACTTTCCTCCCCTCTTAAGACCAGAGAAATCAGAACGACACGATTCATCCGACTCTCGCCCCGCTCCTCAACCTTCTTCCTCCGCAAGCCAAACGACAATTCCCTAATCTTGCTTCTCCTTCCCGACGAATCCTTCTCGCGTTGCCGCGGCAATGGGGAAGAAGCCCATGGACAAGAAGAAATCGACGACCGCGGCGAAGGAGCCCGCCGCCGAGGGGAGCAAAAGATCGGCAGAGCTGAACAAGAAGTGGAGCGCGGATGTCGTCTTCATTCCGTCCACCTTGAGCGGCCCCGTGCTTCAGGCCAAGTACGGATACTTGTGGAGGCGGCCCATTGAGAAAGGGCATGGAGCGCCCATGGTCTTCGCAGCGGGCGAGGTGAATCCCCCCAATTCTTATCAGTTCTTGGCCGCTTATTTCTTCTGTGGTCTTTTCCTTCCTTTTTCTGAATTCTTTGAGGCGATCATGAACATCTACGGATTCCACCTCCTCGACTTCACGCCGAATGCAATGGCGAGCATGGCCATCTCACTACTAGGAAAAGGCCTACTAGTGGCGCACCAGTTTTGCCTACTAATGGCGCACTACTGGTGCGCCACTAGTATTTTTTACTAATGGCGCACCACTGGTGCGCCATTAGTATCTGGTATACTAATGGCGCACCATGTCATGCGCCATTAGTATAGGCCACCATGCGCCATTAGTATCTGGCATACTAATGGCGCACTCTGGGGTGATGCGCCATTAGTATGAATATTAGGTTTTTTACTTTTCTGAATTTTGCACAGGTTACAAAATATATTATTGGACAGAATATAGACAGCACCCCACAGCAAGAGCAGATTCATCGAATACAATAGAAGATTAGTCTCCGAATACAATTCATCATATTAGTCTCTGAATTCAGAAGACCGAACAAAGATAGAACATTACAAGTCTCGAGACCGCGAGTAGCGATTTTGTCGGAAGTAATACTAAGATAGAACATTACAAGTCTCGAACCAACCCTACTTAATTGTTCTTAGCACATGATCATCAGTATTAGGCAGGACCTAAAAACCCTATTTAAGGTAAAATAGCATAAAACAATATAGACCCTAACTCTCCATTATGGAGAATGGAGATCATCCACTCTCCAATTCTTGCGCTTCGCTTCCTTTTGCTTCCAAGAACCTCCTTACGACTGTCCATACATTTTTTCCATCCTTTGATTTTCATGTCTCCACTTCTTTTAGAAATCTCGTATGGACAGTTGAGATTCGTAGGATGACCTGGCTGTATGTTCAAAACATTAAGACTACCTTTCTGATACATCAAATGAGGCACACAATTCTCTGGGATTATCTGTTGAAAAACATAGTAATAACTTCATAGTTAGCAATGATGTACTAGTTTTAGAAGTATGAAAAAGATGCACGGATGTCGTAATAGTAAAAATCTTACCAGGGTATCTCCATGGTAGTTACCATAGTTGAACACATGCACTAGTGGCACGTATTTACCATAATGTTGAGGAGTTCAATTGTGGATATTGTAATTCTCAATGTCAGTACAAAATCCAACTAGATGATTTTTCTCCTTGTAAGTTGTTAATTCGGAGCCATCGGTGTAGTGGGTTTTGTCTACCATCTCCCGCACATTCTTTGAACAATAAAAATAAGCTGTCAATGGAAATAAGCTGTCAACTATTTTGAAATAAACAATATAAATTAGCAAATAACTATGTTTGAGAAACTCACATAGCGGTAGAACTGGAGGCGTATCAACAAGGACCCAAATGTCCATATTGTCTTGGTCGATGTCAGGATTACCAAGATCCATGGTGATAAGCATACCCTCATCAAAACCATACATCTTGCAAAATGCTTCCCAATTTTTGCAACCAAAATGGGTTACGCTCTCAGAATTATACAGATTTACTTCAAAGGCGACATCGTGATGAGTCCTTAGGTGAATTTTCTTTGTTTCAGAAATTTCATGGTCTTCAAAATCCATCCTCTCCAAGACATAGCGTCTTGCATGGCATGGGATAAGCTATACTCGAATTGTAAAAGATGAAAATTACACATTGAAATAGTTGAAGTCATGCTTAATTATGAAAATAACACTTGTCGTTGTTGTGTACCGTCTCAACTTCGAAGGTCTCCTCGAGCTTAATGTTGAAGCGCCGATCATCGTCCAGGTGAGGCATGTCGCACAGACCTCGATCGTCGTGGCACCAGTCGCACTCCCCCGGGAGACTTTCGTCGTCCGATGACGATGACGACATATCCTACGTTCATAATTCAAAACTACATCATTTAAGGTTTGTCGACACCAAGGCATCCTAAAAGCTAAGCTTTTATCATTTAGGGTTTGTCGACGCCGAGGCACCCTAAAAGCCTAAGATTTCATCATTTAGGTTCTTATCGACACCGAGGCACCCTAAAAGCCAAGGTTTTATCATTTAGGGTTTGTCGACGCCGAGGCACCCTAAAAGCCTAAGTTTTCATCATTTAGGTTCTTATCGACACCGAGGCACCCTAAAACCTATGGTTTAATGCAGCAAGAATAAAGGGGAAGTTGATCCTACTTAATTAAGTACTAAGATACCCCCCCATGCATTAGTCGCAAGTACCCCATATGTCCTATTTTTAGCAAAGTCATGCTAAAATTCACGGAAAATTTCAGCATGAGCTTTGCTGAAAATAGGACATATGGAGTACCCGAATTTGCCGGAACGGAAGTTAATCGACATTCCGGCAAACTCAAGAGCCTCTCGGGGTACCTGCAAAATCATTATCCCCGCGTAATGAAGTCGCCAATGGGTCATTTCAGAAGATCACAAGTAGCATCATCACAAGTACAACATCATCAGAAGATCACAAGTAACACACTTTGGTCTTCTAGTTACAAAACAAAACTGACATAATTCTAGATGTCATAATCAGATCAAAATTTCAAACCACACACTTACTTTCAACTATAAACAAAACTGACTTGCTGTTAATGAACAGTGGCTAAAGATATATAAAACTCCATTGCAAATGTGCCATGTCAATAAAACAACTCATGGAAGTAACTACTACCAGCATGTCATTATCATGGCAGTCCACTATATATTTTTATGACAAAATACATCATTATCAGGGCACATTATGGCCATTTTCTTACATGATGCTAACTGTACCTAACTGAATTTTTTGACAGTAGGGCACATTATGGCCATTAGAAGGTTATCCACCTTTGTGAAATTCTGAAGATGCCAAACTACAAACACCTCAAATATGTCCTTTGTAAGGTTGACAAGGCAGAATGGCATTACCTCAAACATCATTCGGGAAGCTTGAGGAGGGGTGGTGAAGGAAATATGCCCTAGAGGCAATAATAAAGTTATTATTTATTTCCTTATATCATGATAAATGTTTATTATTCATGCTAGAACTGTATTAACCGGAAACATAATACATGTGTGAATACATAGACAAAAACAGAGAGTCACTAGTATGCCTCTACTTGACTAGCTCGTTAATCAAAGATGGTTATGTTTCCTAACCATAGACATGAGTTGTCATTTTATTAACGGAATCACATCATTAGGAGAATGATGTGATTGACTTGACCCATTCCGTTAGCTTAGCACTTGATCGTTTAGTTTGTTGCTATTGCTTTCTTCATAACTTATACATGTTCCTATGACTATGAGATTATGCAACTCCTGTTTACCGGAGGAACACTTTGTGTGCTACCAAACGTCACAACGTAACTGGGTGATTATAAAGGTGCTCTACAGGTGTCTCCGAAGGTACTTGTTGGGTTGGCGTATTTCAAGATTAGGATTTGTCACTCCGATTGCCGGAGAGGTATCTCTGGGCCTTCTCGGTAATGCACATCACTCAAGCCTTCCAAGCATTGCAACTAATAAGTTAGTTGCAGGATGATGTATTACGGAACGAGTAAAGATACTTGCCGGTAACGAGATTGAACTAGGTATTGAGATACCGACGATCGAATCTATGGCAAGTAACATACCGATGACAAAGGGAACAACATATGTTGTTATGCGGTCTGGCCGATAAAGATCTTCGTAGAATATGTAGGAGCCAATATGAGCATCCAGGTTCCGCTATTGGTTATTGACCGGAGACGTGTCTCGGTCATGTCTACATAGTTCTCGAACTCGTCGGGTCCGCACGCTTAAAGTTCGGTGACGATCGTAATTAGGGTTTTTGTGTTTTGATGTAACGAAGGTTGTTCGGAGTCCCGGATGTGATCACGGACATGACGAGGAGTCTCGAAATGGTCGAGACATAAAGATTGATATATTGGAAGCCTATATTTGGATATCGGAAACGTTCCGGGTGAAATCGGGATTTTACCGGAGTACCGGGGGGTTACCGGAACCCCCCAGGGGTTATTGGGCCTACATGGGCCATTAGTGGAAAAGAGAAGGGCGCCAGGCAGGGGCCGCGCGCCTCCCCTTCCCCTAGTCCTATTAGGACTAGGAGAGGTGGGCCCCCTCTCTCTCTTTTCCCCCTCGCGAATCCTATTCCAACTAGGATTGGGGGGGGGAATCCTACTCCCAGAGGGAGTAGGACTCTCCTGGCGCGCCTCCTTGGCCGGCCGCCTCCCCCCTTTAGTCCTTTATATACGGAGGCAGGGGCACCCCAGAGACACACAAGTTGATCCACGTGATCTTTCTCTAGCCGTGTGCGGCGCCCCCAGCCACCATAGTCCTCGATAATATTGTAGCGGTGTTTAGGCGAAGCCCTGCTGCAGTAGTACATCAAGATCGTCACCACGCCGTCGTGCTGACGGAACTCTTCCCCGACACTTTGCTGGATCGGAGTCCGGGGATCGTCATCGAGCTGAACGTGTGCTAGAACTCGGAGGTGCCGTAGTTTCGGTGCTTGATCGGTCGGATCGTGAGACGTACGACTACATCAACCAAACGCTTCCGTTGTCGATCTACATAGGGTACGTAGATCATACTCCCCCTCTCGTTGCTATGCATCACCATGATCTTGCGTGTGCGTAGGAAATTTGAAATTACTACGAAACCCAACAGTGGCATCCGAGCCTAGGTTTTATATGTTGATGTTATATGCACGAGTAGAACACAAGTGAGTTGTGGGCGTATATATAAGTCATACTGCCTTACCAGCATGTCATACTTTGGTTCGGCGGTATTGTTGGACGAAGCGGCCCGGACCGACATTACGGTACGTTACGGCGGACCGGTTCTTTCCCGACGTGCTTTGCACATAGATGGCGTGATGGGGCGTAGCTTGTGGTTGGTTTTGAAGGCTGGGTGTGGCAGTTTCTCTCCATTGTCTGCTCCGAGTGGCTACGTCACGCAGGCTGCTGTAGCGAAGGTTAACAGCAGCCACTTGCAACCTTGTCGTTGTGGCTTTTGAGTGGGATAGTAAGAGTTGGTGTTTGCGTGCCGTAGCAGCAGCGGCCACGTTAACTTTCAAAACAGAGGTAGAAGACGTCTAATTGTGTTTGCAGTGGGCATGTTGGCGGTGATGTAGATATGTGTGCACGCACATGCGTGCTAATTTTATTGTATTGGGGTGAGATATGTTTTGTAACCGGTTATCGGCAGAGTAGCAAGGCGCCAGTGTCTTTATGGTTGTTCGCCTCTCTATTTATGCATGCAATCGCACGCTTGGTGGAGTATGCTCTTCTTTAGTCACGTACGGAGGGTAGCGTCTCGCTCTGGAAGCGCAAAGCTCTGTCGAGGGCACGACGATGCTACTGTTGGAGTCAAGGCCGGGTGTCACGTCCGCGCGTTGAACGGGTTATGGTGGATCACGCTGTGCTTCGGGAGTGGGATGTCGTCACTAGAATGCAATGTTTCGATGTTGGCAGCGATGGTTTAGTATCCTCAACGTGTATATTGCATTGCAATGCTGATGTTTATCTTGTGTATGCTGATTTGTGCTTGCTTTTGATTGAGCGCTCGAGTCGCCGGGTGACGCCGGGACGGTCATCAAGCATTATAGATGTCTCGATCCGTAAAATCAAGGAACGGAAAACTATTCACGTAGTGTTCTCTGTGAGCTTTTGCACCGGTTGCGAAAGTTTTTCGTTGCTGAGACACACCGTAGGGTTGGATAAGGTGGTCGATAGGCTCTGATATACACTATGCTTCATAAGGCCGGTCTGTGTTGCATGAACGGATATGCACCGCCCGTGGATTATCAATGCGTTAATTACTTGTATGGCCGGCAGAGTATGGCAGATATGTGGTCGGACACGGAGAACGTAGGGGCTGCATTTCTCGGGGCAGTGTGCATCTTTAGTTGATTGTCATATTGATTCACCATGAATACTCATCTACGTGTTCTACTGTCTCTTGTTGATTTGGATCACGTAAATCATTATGGGTTAGCGGGATGATTTATTGTAGGGAGTTCTTTAAGTAGAATTAACGCTGACAGTTAATTTATCTACTTAGTCCTGAGGTATTCTTGCTTGTTCTATGGTGTGTGGTAATGTGTGGATGGTGTTGGTTGTTCGTTGATTGTAATGCGTTTTTTGGAGAAGGAGTGAATTGAAGCCTGATTGGGGGCATTTGCCGGATGTCGTAATTTGAGGGCTTATCCCATTGCTACGCACAGAGAATTACGTCTAGTAAGCACGCTGGGTGCCAGGGCACCTGCTGAGCAGTGGTATGAACGTCTGGCAGAGCAAAGCTGGACTACTCGATAGTTCAGTGTGCCATGCTTTACGGCTTAGAATCGGGACTTCAACGACGTTTTGAACGTCATGGAGCATATGAGATGTTCCAGGAGTTGAAGTTAATATTTCAAGCAAATGCCCGGATTGAGAGATATGGAGTCTCCAATAAGTTCTATAGCTGCAAGATGGAGATACAGTTCTGTCAGTGAGCATATACTCAAAATGTCTGGGTATAATAATCACTTGATTCAATTGGGAGTTAATCTTCTAGATGATTGCGTCATTGACAGAATTCTCCAATCACTGCCAAGCTACAAGAGCTTCGTGATGAACTATAATATGCAAGGGATGAATAAGACTATTCCCGAGCTCTTCGCAATGCTGAAAGCTGCGGAGGTAGAAATCAAGAAGGAGCATCAAGTGTTGATGGTCAACAAGACCACTAGTTTCAAGAAAAAGGGCAAAGGGAAGAAGGGGAACTTCAAGAAGAATGGCAAGCAAGTTGCTGCTCAAGTGAAGAAACCCAAGTCTGGACCTAAGCCTGAAACTGAGTGCTTCTACTGCAAGCAGACTGGTCACTGGAAGCGGAACTGCCCCAAGTATTTGGCGGATAAGAAGGATGGCAAGGTGAACAAAGGTATATGTGATATACATGTTATTGATGTGTACCTTACTAATGCTCGCAGTAGCCTGGGTATTTGATACTGGTTGTTGCTAACATTTGCAACTCGAAAGGGGCTACTAGATTAAGCGAAGATTGGCTAAGGACGAGGTGACGATGCGCGTGGGAAATGGTTCCAAAGTCGATGTGATCGCCGTCGGCACGCTACCTCTACATCTACCTTCGGGATTAGTTTTAGACCTAATAATTGTTATTTGGTGCCAGCGTTGAGCATGAACATTATATCTGGATCTTGTTTGATGTGAGACGGTTATTCATTTAAATCATAGAATAATGGTTGTTCTATTTATATGAGTAATATCTTTTATGGTCATGCACCCTTGAAGAGTGGTCTATTTTTATTGAATCTCGATAGTAGTGATACACATATTCATAATGTTGAAGCCAAAAGATGCAGAGTTGATAATGATAGTGCAACTTATTTGTGGCACTGCCGTTTAGGTCATATCGGTGTAAAGCGCATGAAGAAACTCCATACTGATGGACTTTTGGAACCACTTGATTATGAATCACTTGGTACTTGCGAACCGTGCCTCATGGGCAAGATGACTAAAACGCCGTTCTCCGGTACTATGGAGAGAGCAACAGATTTGTTGGAAATCATACATACTGATGTATGTGGTCCGATGAATATTGAGGCTCGTGGCGGATATCGTTATTTTCTCACCTTCAGATGATTTGAGCAGATATGGGTATATCTACTTATGAAACATAAGTCTGAAACATTTGAAAAGTTCAAAGAATTTCAGAGTGAAGTGAATCATCGTAACAAGAAAATAAAGTTTCTATGATCTGATCGCGGAGGCGAATATTTGAGTTACGAGTTTGGTTCATTTGAAAAATGTGGAATAGTTTCGCAACTCACGCCACCTGGAACACCACAGCGTAATGGTGTGTCCGAACGTCGTAACCGTACTTTATGATATGGTGCGATCTATGATGTCTCTTACTGATTTACCGCTATCGTTTTGGGGTTATGCTTAGAGACGGCCGCATTCACGTTAAATAGGGCACCATCAAAATCCGTTGAGACGACACCTTATGAACTATGGTTTGGCAAGAAACCAAAGTTGTCGTTTCTTAAAGTTTGGGGCTGCGATGCTTATGTGAAAAAGCTTCAACCTGGATAAGCTCGAACCCAAATCGAGAAATGTGTCTTCATAGGATACCCAAAGGAGACTGTTGGGTACACCTTCTATCACAGATCCGAAGGCAAGACTTTCGTTGCTAAGAATGGATCCTTTCTAGAGAAGGAGTTTCTCTCGAAAGAAGTGAGTGGGAGGAAAGTAGAACTTGACGAGGTAATTGTACCTGCTCCCTTATTGGAAAGTAGTACATCACAGAAATGTTTCTGTGACACCTACACCAATTAGTGAGGAAGCTAATGATGATGCATGAAACTTCAGATCAAGTACTACTGAACCTCGTAGATCAACCAGAGTAAGATCCGCACAGAGTGGTACGGTAATCCTGTTCTGGAAGTCATGCTACTAGATCATGATGAACCTACGAACTATGAAGAAGCGATGGTGAGCCCAGATTCCGCAAAATGGCTTGAAGCCATGAAATCTGAGATGGGATCCATGTATGAGAACAAAGTATGGACTTTGGTTGACTTGCCCAGATGTGGCAAGCAATTGAGAATAAATGGATCTTCAAGAAGAAGACTGACGCTGACGGTAATGTTACTGTCTACAAAGCTCGACTTGTCGCAAAAGGTTTTCGACAGTTCAAGGGATTGACTACGATGAGACCTTCTCACCCGTAGCGATGCTTAAGTCTGTCCGAATCATGTTAGCAATTGCTGCATTTTATGATTATGAAATTTGGCAAATGGATGTCAAAACTGCATTCCTGAATGGATTTCTGGAAGAAGAGTTGTATATGATGCAACCGGAGAGGTTTTGTCGATCCAAAGGGAGCTAACAAAGTGTGCAAGCTCCAGCGATCCATTTATGGACTGGTGCAAGCCTCTCGAGTTGGAATAAGCTTTTGATAGTGTGATCAAAGCATTTGGTTTTATACATACTTTTGGAGAAGCCTGTATTTACAAGAAAGTGAGTGGGAGCTCTGTAGCATTTCTGATATTATATGTGGATGACATATTACTAATTGGATAATGATATAGAATTTCTGGATAGCATAAAGGGATACTTGAATAAGAGTTTTTCAATGAAAGACCTCGGTGAAGCTGCTTACATATTAGGCATAAAGATCTATAGAGATAGATCAAGACGCTTAATTGGGATTGTGCAGGACACATTACTCCACAAGTTTTAGAAAGTTCATGCAATCAAGAAAGGGGTGTTTAGCTGTGTTTACCGGAACCCTTCGTGCCGGTGTGGTATTTGAGTAATACTGAACTGCTCTACTGTGAGGAAGAATAGAGAGATGTAATGTAAGATGTTCCTGATGCTTCAGCGCCTTGCTCGCTATCATGTATGCGTCCGACTTGCTGACCCTGGTGCTTTCTCTCCTCCATGCCTTCTCGCTGGTGATTGCGCTACCAAGGGTAGACCTATCGGTGATGCCTGCTCGCTGTTGCCCCATTTATGCCATAGTGAGTACAGCTCGTGGGTAAGGGAGAGTGTGTAGGGAGGTCCGATATCCGGTGATATGCGCAGGACGTGTGGATCATGAGGCGCTCGCGCATGCGCGGGTTCTACGAACAACATCTTCTGTTAAGGAGCACCTACCTTGGAGGGGATAGGAGGATATGTTTCTACCGCGTGCAGTGGGCGCTGAAATCGGAGGTGAGTGCCGGCCTGCTTCGTTGCTCGTTGTGCGCTCGCCCTCGGGACGAGTTGTCCGGATCGTGCGTGGAAACGAGGTGCAGGTCGTTTATACATTTACGGCGTTGGGCTTCTCGAGTTGAGAGGTATTTGCGAGTCTGCGTAAGTAACTACAGGCGACTGGCGGCTATAAAAGTGGTCTACATGTGAGCGGGAGGGCGATGTGAAGATATGCTGCTGACGTTCGGGACCAAGCAACGGGCGGCGAGCCTAGGGTCTGGTATTGGATTGAAGGAGTTCCATATTGGACGCTCTCGGTAGGTTTACGATGGCAAGATGTGATACTTTAGGATCGCGTCTGTTCACGATGACCCTACATCTTTTGCTGGGACATGCGGGTAGCAGCCATGACTGGGCTGCCATATAGTTTGGTGTCGAATAGCCGAGGTGCCGTCTTCCAAGGCCTAAGGACATTCAAAGGCCGACATTCACTCCAGTCTGAGATCGTTCTAGTCCGCAGGAGTGGGGAGAATAGAAAGATTCTGCCATCGGGATACATTTTCGGATCTGACTGTCAAAGTGGCCAGACCCGCTTCTGAGTCAAGCTCCTTTCACGAGGCATCATGTGACAAGCTGCATGGCGTGCTGAGTCGAGGAGGCCTCTCGGCTCCGCGGTGGGTGTGAGCCATTCGTTCCCAGGGTCTGTAACTCTGTCCTATAATAGCATTACGTAGTGATAGTGGGTGGGATTACTGGGGAAATATGGGCTCTAGAGGCAGTTAATAAAGTTAGCGTTCATATATCTTCTGGGCTCACCGAGGCCCACCTCATTGCCTATCGCCATGCAATATGGAGGGTGGAGGTGGGTATTATTTGTTATGCTTTTAGCATTGTATTACGGGAAATTATACTGTGTGGACTCACACTCTCGGACCAACCAAGTGTCATAGCGTGATGCTTACTTGACTTAAGGCTCGTTAATTCAAAGATCGTTGTTATCCTCACTCGCAAGTGTTGTTCTTCTTGCATTATGGGAAGTCATATTAGTGAATGATCTCGATTGACATGACATGTCGCTAGCTAGAGCCGACAACATGTTACGCCCCGCCCGCATCGTTTATTAGTGGTGCTTATTGCCTCTTCTTCATGACATTTATATTTTCTGTGACTATTTTGAGATTATGAATCCGCGTTTACCGAAGGACACTTTGTGTGCTTACAAAGTCAAGCGTAATGACTGAGGTGGATTCAGTAAAGTGAGCTGCTACACGGTGCTCTCAATAATTTGGATGCTACATGTTTGGAGGTTGGTGATATCATTGGTGAGCACATTAGGTTTGATCCAACTCCTGGTTAATTGTCTGGAGAGTTGTATTCTTCTCTGTCGGTCGCTCTCGTCCTGGGTGTATGTGCACTTCTCATTTAAGCGCTTGCACGATGACACTGAATTGTGTTAGTGTTGTAGGGAGGCATGCTGGTACTTACACTCTTCGCGAGCTTGCGACTACGAGATTGAATTACACCACAACCGGTATTGGTAAAATACGTTGATCGAATCTGGGCATGGTAACATAGCGATGCATCAGCGGGAGCAAATATCGGTTATGTTGCTTATTGCTCCGGTCGCTTGCGTAGATCTTCGTTAGGAATATGTAGGAGCCACATATGGATCAGGGTTCCGGTATTGGTTCTTTGACCGGAGATGCTGTTTCGGTGCATGTCTACATTGATTTCTGAACCCGCTAGGGTCACGCCGCAGGTAAGGTTCAGAAGAATGACTGTGTATTTTGAGTGTTATCATCTTTTATGTACGAATGTTTGTTCGGGACGAAGTCCCGGATTGATCAGCGCCATGGAGGAGTCTCAAATAGTTGAGACTAAGTCTTATCTATTAAGAAGGCTTGTTTGGTTACCGGGAGGGTGCTTCCGGGTTGAATCGAGGGTTTTATCGGCGTTAGTCAAGCGCTGATCCTGGCTGTCGCTGAGCATTCGCAGTGCCAGTTCGCCGCTAACACACCACAGCGTCAGGAGGACACTCATAATTGTGGTCATGAATTGGCGAGGTTCTGGGTGAGAAAAGAAGTAAGAGGCAGCCCTTACATGGGGTGCTCGCGCACTGCGCCTATACCCTTCGCTTTGAGGGTCGTCAGAATTATGAAAGGGAATGTGAGGGGGGCACGCCTCTCTCTCTATTTTCGCGGCTCCGCGAAATCTCTTTCAATAGCGCGTGGGGTCGCGCTGGGGCTTTGCTCTCTCTCGCAGGGGTGAGTTTGGGTGACTTACTGACATTAGGTCAGTCCACAGTTGTGTTCGACCTCCGTATAGGGCGCGAGCGTTCGGCTTCAATACTGCACCTGGGATATAGTTCCCTTTATATGTAGGAGCGTTGGTGAGCGCACGGCGTTCAGGTGTACATTCAGAAGCAGGTTTGATTCCACTCGATGCGGCGATTTATAATCCCGCTGCGCGTCGCCGCTTTCTGGCGCTGGAGCAGTGACGCGTACCGCTCTCGCTCTTGTGTCGCTATCGCCCGCTAATGCATCTCTCGTTACGCTGTTGGTAGCTCTAGGCTGCGAATAGTTATGCATGATATGTTACGCATGGGCGTGAGCTCGTTCTTGCTCAGCTGTATCTGATGGCCGGCGGTCGTTCGCTGTGACGGAACTTTCTGTTATTATCCCACGTGACGTGTTGTGTGGGGCTCGGTGGAGATTCGCTTCGGGATCGTATTCGCTGCCCGTTTGATATAGCTAGGTGTACGTTACTTATAGACAGGGGTGTGTTAGCTTTGGTTTCGCTGGGTCGTTCCGAGTCTATGTGCTTGATTGTGCTCGTTATATATGGAGTTCTTAAGAGATACGCCGTGAGGAGTGCCGTGGAGACCTGGACTGTTCTACCATCTCTGATGGCTTCTAAGGCTCGCTTTTCCTCGCGCTCTCGGTGCTTTCTTGATACTGAAGCTGCTTATGTAGGTTGTGGGGCTGGCATGAGTCTGGCAGCTTGTCCATGCTTGCTACTAGGATTATGCCTCCGCTGATCTAATGCATGCGTTTAATGGTTAATATGGTGTGGTGATTAGGACAATGTGTTGGGTGAATATATATGTATATAAGAGAAGACGAATATGGTGTGTGGAGTTTAGAGCTGCTAGTGCTTTTTTGACTTCCAATTGGGTCATCCTTTTGTTGTGTGTACTTTGAGAGGTGGTGTTAGGCAATTGTATATGTGAGATGGTATTGAAGTTGTTGGCATAGGCAATGCACATGGGTCAAGTATATGGGGCAGCCTTCTACACAGGTCATAGACTGAAGACTTCTATGTAGTTGGACTCTATTTCAGGATGTGTGAGTGAAGAGTCGTATGTCTTGCTACATGCAGACAGTTGGTGAGTAGTTGAGATTGGATCTCATCGATATAATAGCGATCTCATTTTGTGTGTTAATCGTGTATGAGGCAATCAATTCTGAATTCCTCTGTTCATAGCCAAAAAGACAAGCATAGCGCTAACGCTTAGAAGATCTACGCAGCCTGGGGCTTCCGACGGTGTCGCAATTACTTGAGCAAAAGAGTACTATGTTATCTTCTGTGAAGCATTTGATATAAGCTTTCTATGCCGTGCGGTGGAGTGCCTTCGCAAGGTCTGCTGCTTTGTGATGGCTAGATGTCGCTAGTGCCTCCTTGAACTTAGTGAACTTGTCGTAGTGTGCTTCAACATGTTGCTCTATGGCTTGGCGATCTGTTTCCAGGCTCCGTGACGAAACGATTCATGTTAGGCGGAGTTATATACTCGTGGTTGAGTATATCATGCCACGAGGATGTTTTGCAGTTATCTAGGTCGCTCGCAGCTCGCACACTTGTTAGTATAGAACGTGGTGGTTGTTTGTGAATATAGATTGATGTAATATCACTTTTTTACTCGGTTTATCGATATTTCTCTTTTATTGCTCTCGAATCGCAGTAGGTTGATATGCTCAGTATAATGTTATTAATAACAGCTAAATTTATTCGCTATGATAAGACTCTAGTGACTCGAAGCGGAGCAGCTGTTGGCGCGACTCCTCTTAATTAAGTTTACTCTCGAGAATTGTGATGGTCTAACGCGGGTTTAATGTTGCCTGGTCCTATTGCGGATGTCTTAACAGTGCTCCATAGAGTGTAGATATGTAAGTGCCTTGAACGTGAGTCCCATTCATTCAAGGCATGCTAGAATACATATATGTATATTTTATAATCTCGTCGCGCCTAAAGTAGGGTAAGTGCCGCATAGCTCTATCTACTACCCTACATATATATATATCGAGAAAAGATACCTCTGAACAGCTGACTCTAAGCTGTCTACTCCCGTTTGTTATGGGAGGAGCATTTTTAGTGTGTTTACGTTGGTGTATGAGATTTTCTTAGTAATCACCGCATGTAGCTCCAACCTATTCAGGTAGTAATAAAAGCGTGAGCCATGTTAAGGATATCTCATATAGTATGGGAGTGTTCATACTCGATGATTAAGATCTCGTCAGTGTAATATAGACACGATCATATTGCAGTTAGACGGTATCTTGTATAGACTTATAAAGTGGAATGTGCAATTAGGTTGGAACTTCTTATATGTACAAGCACTATCTGTGAATTATTGTCTGCACCATCGATAGCCCGCTTAAGCCGACTGACATTATGTACGTATCTCCAATTGGATGCGATCTTTATTGATATTACTTATAGTATTTAGTAGTGCCAATCATATTGTGTGGGATGAGTCATATAGTGTCGTTGATGCTTCTGATATAACAAGATATTCATTAATGCGATAGATTCTATATGCGAATGATAGGGAACTCTCGATGCTTTATTTCATTTGTGTGCGACTCATCGCGCCAGAGTTATGAGAATAGTGGTGACTCGATTCTGACTCAGAGATATTGAAAGATTGAGCTCGATCTATGACATCGTGTGGATGACTTGCTTACTGAATCGCTCTAATGGTTGAGTGACACTAGCTTCAACGATAATAGAGCTATCCGTAGTACGCTGTGTATTCTTAAACATCTATACATATCGGTTGTGATAAATTGTCGATTTGGAATTATCTCAGACAAGAGCCGGCGTGCGGGTCTTGTGAGTCAAATAGTATGGCGTGTGTGATCGCTCATTGCATGAATCTCTGCGCGTCTCATATGACCAGTGTCGGCATTGGCATGGAGTGAGGAAGTAGCATGTGCTCATAGATTGCTGTGCTCAAGGCCTGTTCCCTAGAAGAGGTTGGCTCTACCGCTTGCGGCGTATAGACGTGGTATGCATCGGCTGGACTGTCGAGACTACAATTATTTACATTTAGAGCAACTCTCCCTATCGCTTTATTTTCGTAGCAAGACGTGTGTCGTGTTGAAGATGCGGAGCTCTACCGATATATCACTCGCGGACCTCGTGGAGAATTTGAGTTCATTTCAGTCTCTCAGGACTCTTCGTAGTGTTATATATCTCTCAGCATGTTCCCTGACGAGCTCGCAGCAATAAAATCTAGTTTGCCACTCCTAGCTTTGGCGCTTATAGAGCCTTGTGTTTATAATCGAGCGAACCAGGCGCCTCTATGTCGCGGAGATTCGCGCGACTAGCTGTGTTGTTGCATGCGCCTCTGTGCTACGAATAGTGTCGCGTAATTCCTTGAGTGCTATTCATTCCATTATGTGATTGTGAGTCATAGTACTCGTTATAGGGCATAATTCAATGTGAACACCGTTCTCAGATTATGTCGGCTCCAGTGTTGAAGGTGTCGATTAGTTGCGCTATTCAATGTCTCCGCTCTCGCTTCCTGAGCGCCCATCCGGCTTCACAGCCATGGAGTCTAGCTACGCATCTTGCTCTCTACGTCTTCTCATATGTGTCATATAATTTCTAGTGAGCTCCCTAGCCTGTGGCTGGGGGCGCTTTTAGGGTCGCCATTGTCTCGGGCATCAAGATGAACTCAATGAACGATAGCATGCGCCTTGGCTGAATGATTACATGGTCCTCTGTGAGACCAGTATGGGATTATTCTGGGATATGATCTGATCTCGTTTTATTCGCCCCTAGGATCGGGGCCATCCATGGCAAGTTCGGTGCTCGTGGGCATTCCGCGCGTGCATCCGCATGTTTCTAGTGGCTATGTGCAGAACGTCCATATTGGACACAGAGAAATGCGCTTGGTGGTCGGGGTTTCTTTAGCGCGGCTCTGCGCCAGTTGGTGATGGTGTTTCGGGGAAGCGTGCAGGAGTCTTCCCTCAGATGCGTCTCAGGCGGCGTTTGGTCACGGATCGTTAGGTCCAACGACGGAACGCATGATTTCTGTCCAATCGGAAGAGGGAGTTAAGCTCTCGGGTGCACGTGCGTTAGCGAAGTGCGGTGATCGGGACGGGGCGCGGCAGTTGGGTGGTCCTAGCGAAGACGAGGGACGGCCAGGGCTCCAGCGGCAGACCCTGGTGCCGTCCGTGTAGTTGTAGGGCTGCGGGGTTAGAAAAGCAGTAGAGGTCTTGCTCGGCGGACTCCGGTCAGGGCTTCGCGCGAGTCGAAGCGTAGGACAGCGACGAGTGTGCCGCGGCGCGAGTTCCTCGGTGATCGTGGAGCTATGAGGCTCGAGCGCGCACGGTATATGGAGCTAGTGAACGCGCGACATGATTTGCGCATATCACACTAGTTGTTCGCTCCGTTGCTAGGTCGGGAGTGGACGCCAGTCCCAGGCTCAGCCGTCTCTCTTCGGGCAGCCGCTGGGCGGCAACGCGCAGGCGGAGGTGAGGAGGGGGCGGCTGGGTGGGGGGGGCGAGGCTATCATCGCGCGGAGGAGGATGCATGCGGGGGGCGTCGGGAAGGCGGGGCTAGCGAGGGGGCAGACCGCGCGCGCACCCTTTGGGCGGGTTCGGGCTGTCATTGGATTTGGTGGGAGTCGGGCGGCGGGCCAGTTGCGCGGTCATGTGGGTGCGCTGGCCGCGCTAGCTCTCGCTTCTCGAATTGGTGACATTTGTCGCGTGGCGTGGTTTTGTCCTGCGGTCGTGGGCTGGCGGAGATCCAGATATCTAGTGTGTGGTGGGGGATACGGCACGGGGGTGATTCCTAGCGATTGTGGCATGGGATGGGCTATATTTCGCGCTCGCGGGACGGCTTCAGGGGGAGCATTCAATGGAGATGGTTTGCGGAGTTTTGATCGGAGCGAGTGCGGGATTGCTGGTGACTCTATGTCTCGAAGGAGGTACGCTCTAGATGATGGGGTGTGAGAGATTATCGGTGGTCGTTCTTTGGGGGTGCAAAATTGGGGGGTGTTGAGGTGCACACAACGAGTCTTTTGCGGTCGTCAGGTTACCGTTGGGATCAAATGGCAGAGAGCAGGATATCGCAAACTGAATATCGAAGATTTGATCCACGTCGTACGCAGGGCGGTTGTGCGCGAAAGTAGCGGGTAGATCCAGACGGCGTTTGGCAGTTCGTGCGTACAATCCGGGAATGTATTTCCAGCATCACATGAAAGAATATCTGAACTGACCCTCGGGTGAGGACGAAGCGCACTGTGGATGGCTCCGAGAAGTAACGGACACGGTGCGATACATGCCATTAGCGTGGGTGTGTGAGTTATCGTGCTGCAATGACATTTGCTGACATGATATAGAGGTAGCTCGCTGACACTACAACCGCACGGAGACAAAAACCCAAGCCTTTTCGATCTGAGATAATAGGACATATTAATTTCCGGAGAAGGCGGGCAGATGCTTGTGGAGTAATAATATGGGCAAAGTGGCGTATCGCGCAGGGGCTCGGTGTTACACTGACGCGGTGTCCAGAAGCAGGCGGCAAGGCATGTCAGGAGGGTTGCCGGGCCGCCGCCTAATTTCCGGCCAGGCGGTGTTATACACCGACTCTGAACCTTCCTGCGCGCCGCCATCGGTAGTTCAACAGGGGCCAGAATCTGCGGACACCTTTGTCGGCAGCGAGAGCCCCGCGCCATGGCGGGAGGGGCGGCGGCGCCCTTCTACGGCTTCGGCCTTTTGTGCTGTTATCCGCCGCCGCCTTCGCCTTCGTAGTCGAAGGATGAGCGCTTTAGTGCCAGATCAGAGCCAGTTGGGGATACCTTCCGCGGGTCTTGGGATGCGTGGCCGTAACCGAAAAGCTGCGGGGGGCCAGATATTGGGCGTCGGTTACTCCTCGCAAGTGGCGGTGCTTTCTGTCGAGCGACGCGCGCATTGAGAAGGCGACTTCGGCACCCCCGCCCCGCCTGCCCGAGGCCGGCACCGCAGCTCGGCGATCCAGACGCCGAAGCGACAAGCGCATTGGGTGGGTGCAAGGAGGCGGCACAGGGCCACTGAACCAGGCGCTTCTGGACGTCCAGGCGAAGCTTCGTGCTGAGGGCGATGCTCTCCAGAATTGCACCAAGGCGTACCTGGCATCGCGGGCAGCCGTCCGGGTATGTTTTTTCCTTTGGTCCTTGTTTCCTTGTTCCTCTCTGTGGGGGCGCGCCAGCGCACCCACTGGGTGTAGTCCCCGAGTTTCGGGCTGGCTGCTGAGCAGGCGGCCCGGAACTCCAATTGATGAACTCTGGGTATTGACTTTTTGTCTGTGACACGGATTACCACAACCTCCGTGTCACTGCCTTCAACCGTAACGTTGAAGAGCTGGGCAAGCGGACCGCTATTTGTCGGAGAGCCGGAGTAAGTCTTTTTCCTTCTTTGCGGGGGCGCGCTGGCGCACCCGCGGGCTGTAGTCCCCGAGATTCGGGCCGACTGCTGAGCAGTCGGGCCGGATCTCCCCGGCGATCTTCTTTATTGATGACTTAACTTCTTTCTTTCTTCTTTTCAGGAGCCAATGCTGCTCTTCAACAGCAGCTGAGCGAAGCCAACTCCCTTGCTGCGCGCCAAAGGAGGAGGAGTGCAGCAAGCTCGCCACGGAGCGCGATCTGCTGGCCACTCAATTGGCAGAGCAGAAGGAGCTGCTTGTGAAGACGCAGAGGGAGGCGGAGGAGACGGAAACCGCCCTCCTGGCCGAGTTCGCGAGCGAGCGCTCCTCCTGGTCTGACAAGGAGGCGCTGCTGCCTCCGGCTTCCATGAGATTGAAGACATCGTTGATGGTGAGTTTCTTTACTTTTGCTGCCGATTATAAGTCGTGCCGACTCCTGGTTTTTGACTTGCTTCTTCGTTTCTTCCGTCTTGGCAGACTTCTTTCCTGGGCACTCGCAGGCCGCCATCCAAGCCATCGAGGCTGACCGTGAAGGTCGGAGGGCGGAGGGTGCAGAGATCGCCGCCGACGCCCCCCGAACCCTTGACGAGCACATCCTGAGCATCGAGGCTCGCCTTCGGCCGACTCACCGGATGCTGCGCCGGCTTCAGCGTGTCGGTGCCCAGGCGATTGCCGCCCTGTGGCCGGACATGCAGGCTCCGCGCACCCCCAGCCTGACGGCCGACTGGCTAGAGGTCGCGGCTGGTCGTCTTGAGGCCTGGAAGGGTTTCGGCCCGAGCTGGAGCGCGGGCCTTGGAGTTCGTCAAGGCATGGTATCCGGGGCTGGATCTAGACCGGCTGGCCACGCTTCGGTCGGAGGCCCAGCCGGAGCTGGCAGCTGCGGAAGACGCCCTCGTCAAGCGTGCTGCGGCGATTCCGAGTACACCGACACCAGCATCTTCGTCCCCGAGCGGTCTGAAGACGGCGAGGAGGTACCGCCGGAGTGGTTTGGGATGAACCCAGACTACGGCGAGGACTCGGCGGAGGTGATTGGCTCCAGCGTCGAGGAGGAAGGCGAGGCGGAGGACGGAGGCGAGGAGGCACCAGAAGACGGAGCAGACGGCCAGCCTCAGCTCGACCGCGCTCCAGCAACGAGCCGCGTGCGACCGACCGACTTCGGAGGCGATCAAGCCGAGACTAGCCAGCCGGCCGCCCCGACGCCTGACGCTGCCGCCTCCTCCGACCCTCCGAATCCGTGCTGCTTCCTAAGCTGCCGCTTTATTTTATTTTATCTGCTTCAGTAGTCTTTGAAGAACTTGTTAATTCGCACAATTCCACCCGCGGGGTGTATTTTGAACTTCTGCTCGAAGATTCGGCCAAGGGCCTATGCTATGTAAATATATTTATCAGTTCTATCTTTTCTTGCTCATTGCTCTTTTGGCTTTTTTCCTTTGCTGCTTTCTCTTAGTTGCCTGCCTTGCCAATCGGACAGCCGCTCTGCGGACTGCCGCTGGATCAAATGCTTGGCTACTTTGGGAAGGCAAGTACTTAGCCTTTTTAAGAGTTTTTGAGCAAGTTGAATAGGAAGGCGGCAATCCGACTATTCGAGAGTCGGTTTGCAAAAAGGCTGGAAGCCGTCTTGAGCTATGTTTTATGCTTTGAGTCCTTAGCCATTTTTCATGCGAATGCCCATTCTACCTTACTTCTGCCCACTGTACAGTCGCTCTGCGAGCTGCGGCTTCTGACAGGAGACGGTTTAGGTGTTACACACTACTTGTCCGACTGCAGGAAGCATTTCATAGTGCAAGGCGGCAAGTCCCCGGGCCGACTTGTCGAGCCCAGTGCCAAACACAAGCGAGTCTCTATTTTGTGCAGATCTTGAATGGCGCTCTCGTTGTCGCATAGAGTGGTACTGTAAGTGCATCTAGTGCCACCCCTAGGATTTTGGAGTATTGACGACAAACCTAGTTGAGGGACTAATGTGTTTGTGAGAATTGCAGGATAACACAGGTAGAAGTCCCTTATTGATTCGGTTTTACTACCAGAGATGACCCCTAAAAATGTATGAAGACATTGAAGTCAAAGGTGGTATATGAAGATATTCACATTGAAGACTATGACAAGAGAAGACACTATATGAAGCCTATGGAGCTCGAAGACTTAGATCTTTCGTAGTTCTTTTTCTTTTGTGTTGAGTCATAGGAACCACCGTACTGTTAAGGTGGGGTCCAGGAGAACCAGTCAGAATGACTGAAGTGATGCCTAAATCAAAAACCTATGTCTTCGAGCGAAGACAATGAGAGCGAATCTTGTCCAGAGCCAGACAAGTCAGCTTTGCTTGTAGCCCAAGCAAAGTTGCCATGAGAGTTTGAAATCTGACCGTTGAGACACGTGTCAGTTCCTTAGTGACCCAGGGTCATTTCGGACAAATCAGGTCGGGTTGCCAAGTGGCTATAAATAGCCCACCCCCACAACCATAAACGGTTGGCTGCTCAGATTTCAGTGCACGACTTTTGTCGTTTGAGAGCAACCCACCTCGAAGCCTTTGAGAGAAAATTCCTAGTGAGGAGAAAACCCCTAACCACCCAGAGCCAGAGCAAATTGGGCATCACTTGAGTCTTCGTGTCTGTGTGATCTGAAGACTTATTACACTTGAGGACTGTGAATCCTCCAGACGGTTAGGCGTCGCGTTCAGAGCATCCAAGAGACATTGTGGATTGCCAGTGAACAAAGTCTGTGAAGGTTTGGGAGTCTACCTTGAAGACTTACCAGAGTGATTGGGCGAGGACTAAGTGACCTTAGCTCAACGAGAATACGGTGAGGACTTGGTGTCCTGAACTGTGTGTTGAGGACTGGGTGTCCGGGACTGTGTGTCCTAAGGTTTAAATACCTAGCCGCTCCAACCAGACGTACAATTGTCACAGCAACTGGAACTGGTCCAACATATCATTCTCTTCAACGAGTCACTAGTTTCATCATCACTTCCTTTTCTTACTGTTACTCATTGTGAAGCCATTGCATGCTTGCTTTATCTTTTGTCTTCACAACGTGAATGTATGATCTGTTTGGCTTCATAACTTCTTCCTACCTGATCCTTATTACACTGAAGCTGTTTGTCATTGTGCTTTCACTCTATTGAATACATGACCATGGCTGGCCTAGTGTAATCTAACTTCTGCTGCATAGTAATAGGCATAATCTTCGCTGTTTGTCTTCATAACTCTCATGTTTTGAAGACTTTCATAAAAATCGCCTATTCACCCCCCCTCTAGTCGATATAACGCACTTTCATGTGTAATTGCCTTGGCTAGATCTGGGAGATGAGTACGTGATCAAGGAAACCGTTGAGTACGCATACGAGGATCAAGCTTATGCCAACCCGGAGAACTTTGCAGGCAAGATGACCATACCCTCGAAATCACTTCTATCTTTGCTTGCTAGTTGCTCGCTCTGTTGCTATGCCTATGCCTCGATACCTACCACATGTTTTATCATGCTCCCATATTGCCATTTCAAGCCTCTAACCCACCTTGTCCTAGCAAACCGTTGTTTGGCTATGTTACCGCTTTGCTCAGCCCCTCTTATAGCGTTGCTAGTTGCAGGTGAAGGTTGGAGTTTGTTCCTTGTTGGAACATGATTATTGTTGGGATATCACTATTATATCTTGTTTACTTTAATGCATCTATATACTTGGTAAAGGGTGGAAGGCTCGGCCTTATGCCTGGTGTTTTGTTCCACTCTTGCCGCCCTAGTTTCCGTCATACCGGTGTTATGTTCCTTGATTTTGCGTTCCTTACGCGGTTGGGTTATAATGGGAACCGCTTGACAGTTCGCCTTGAATAAAACTCCTCCAGCAAGGCCCAACGTTGGTTTTAGCATTTTCCACCTAAGCCTTTTTCCCTTGGGTTCCGTAGACTCAAGGGTCATCTTTATTTTTAACCCCCGAGCCAGTGCTCCTCTGAGTGTTGGTCCAACCTGTCAGCAGCCGGTGGCCACCAGGGGCAACTCTGGGTTGGCCTACCGGAATCTTGGACAATCCGGTGTGCCCTGTGAACGAGATATGTGTAGCTCCTATCGGGATTTGTCGGCACATTCGGGCGGCTTTGCTGGTCTTGTTTTACCATTGTCGAAATGTCTTGTAACTGAGATTCCGAGTCTGATCGGGTCGTCCTGGGAGAAGGAATATCCTTTGTTGACCGTGAGAGCTTGTGATTGGCTAAGTTGGGACACCCCTGCAGGGTTTTGAACTTTCGAAAGCCGTGGCCGCGGTTATGGCAGATGGGAATTTGTTAATGTCTGGTTGTAGAGAACTTGACCCTAAACTTAATTAAAATGCATTAACAGTGTGTGTAGCCGTGATGGTCTCTTTTCGGCGGAGTCCGGGAAGAGAACACGGTCTCGTGTTATGCTTGAACGTAAGTAGTTCTAGGATCACTTCTTGATCTTTGTAGCTTCTCGGCCGTGCTTTGCCTTCTCTTCTCGCTCTCATTTGTGTATGTTAGCCACCATATATGCTAGTGCTTGCTGCAGCTCCACCTCACTAGCTTTCCCTTCCCATAAGCTTAAATAGTCTTGATCGTGAGGGTGTGAGATTGCTGAGTCCCCGTGACTCACAGATTACTTCCAAAACCAGATGCAGGTGCCGATGATGCCATTCCAGGGGATGCGACTGAATTTAAGTGGGAGTTCGACGAGGACTCAGGACGTTACTACGTTTCCTTTCCAGACGATCAGTAGTGGAGCCCAGTTGGGGCGATCAGGGATCTTATGCATTTGGGGTTGTCTTTATTTTGGTTCTGTAGTCGGACCTTCATTGTATTCTGGATGATGTAATGCTATATTTATGTATTGTGTGAAGTGGCGATTGTAAGCCAACTCTGTACCTCTTTCTTATTTAGTACATGGGATATGTAAAGATTACCCCTCTTGCGACATGCCTACAATGCGGTTATGCCTCTAATTCATGCTCCGACACGTGGGAGATATAGCCACATCGTGGAGTGTTAAAGATGCGAGGGGGCGCATGTGGGCGATGACAGCTGCACGCACGGGGACACGCGGTAGAAGTCGTGTTGGTTCCCGAAATGGTGTCGTAACTCCCGTCACCCCTCCTCCCACCGCCCATTCTCCCACTGTTTTTCTCTACCCTCCTCCCACCGCTCATTCTTTCCTCTGTCCACTCTTTCTGTCTCATCGGTGGCGACTGCAAGATCCGCACGGCGAGCACCGGCTTCACCCCCTCCGAGTCAATTGCGGTATGCCCTACGTTCCCACTCTACCATCGATTTTCCTGCGGCCGGGTTAGATTTATCCTTGATTGTAGATCACACATTCGATTCAAGGTTAGGCTTCTCTCTAGGACAAACTGAATCGATTCCAATTAGGGATTCGAGGGTATTCACACATATGGGGAAGGAATTTCGAGGGTTTGAACAAACCCTCGAATCGATTCATTAGCACTTTGAATATAGCCTAGCGGCGGGGTTTGAGGCACATGGGGCCCGCTGAGTGACATGTAGGTCGACGGTAAGTCTCTAACGTTCACGCTGGTAGTCATCCACCTTGAGGGGAATTGTAGAGTAGCCAGGTTGAGAAGCCCTCACCATCATCTTCAATGCCTGGTGCTCCTCCTCCTCGTCGGAGTCGTCTAGAACGATCTTGTTCATACGTGTAGTGTGTTTTTTATCGGGCCTAGTTCATATGTATATGTTCAATGCAGATTGATAAGCTTGTCGTGGGAGGCAATGACAAGGAGGGAAACGATAAGACTGGCAAGGAGGTTGACGATATCCTTGATTAGGGGGTGCTTACCACGTCGGCCTACCATTCATGGGCCGGACCAAGGACCCACTGACAAATGAAGAATGGATCATGCAAGCCATGGCCCTTGGTGTACTCAAGATGGTTGTCTCAAAAAAACTCAAGATGGAATCGTTCCAATACTTGGCATATACTTCAAGACATATTCAAATTATCAACATGTTTATCCCCACATGTACCCGACATACGTGTAACCCTACCCCCGGTGCCTATATAAGCCGCAAGTCTCTTTTTTAGGCAAGTTAGAACTCATTCATATGATCTCGAGGTAGATCATCATGTACTTTGTACCCCATCCACAATCAATACAATACAAGCGGGGCATAGCGTTTTACCTCTTCGAGAGGGCCCGAACCTGGGTAAACATCATGCCTTTCTCTACTTCATGTTACATCTAGCCGAGACCACCAGCTCGGGACTATTGGGAAATGTAGTAGAAAACAAAACAAAATCACCCTATGAACACCCAAGAACAATATGAAGATGCATATAGTGTTTGGTCAATGATCATTACCGACTTCAGAGTGCAGTGGAAGTAGACGAGTCAGTGTAGATCGTACTTGGAGTCCCTCGAACTGTTGATGATGATCCTGCGAACCACCCTTGAATGAAAGATCGAAAGCACGACCTCTCTACTTGGTTGCAAGTGTACGGTCTTCACGATCCTGTAGCGCTTCGCCGTCCAGAGCTTATCGTCACAGAAGAACTAGAGGGAGGAGATTATAACCACAATGGGCTTCTAATCATGAGGACTAGAGGATCTAGGTCAAGTTCTAATTGATCAACTAGTATCAACTAGAACTAGAGGAACTAGGGAAGGCAAAACTTGTGTGTTCAAAAGAGCTCAATACCGCAAGTATATATAGGTTGGAGGGGAGGAGGGGTGCCACAAGGGGGGAAGGACTTCCCCTTGCGCCGGCCAAGGGGGAAGGACTCCTCCTCCCCCACTCCAATTTGACCTCCTAGGAGGAAACAGGGGGCACCTCCCCTATTGGGCCTTGGTGGCCCAATTCTCCCTCCACTACCTGGCCTTTTTAGGCATGTTGGTATTAAATTAAATATAAAAGCCCTCTAACAGTCACTAGAGCATATTATATATAATTTAACATCATTGAAAACATTTTTCATCCATATGTTAATTATCAGTAGTACCCGGTATACCCGGTGTTGCTCATGCTTCGCTGGTGGTAGAGCCTTCGTCATCGGGTATGACACATTCAAATCCGTGTGAACCTGAGGACCTTCACAAAACCTTTCTGGACATGATGTCAAATAATGTGATACTTGCGCTCGATGTGTCTGGTCTTCATGTGGGATCTTAGTTCCTTTGCTTGAGCAACAACACCACTATTATCAAAATAGAGTGCCATTCGGTTCATCGCACTTGGAACCACACCAACTTCTTCAAGAAACTTCTTGATCCAGAATGCCTCCTTTGAAGCTTCTAAAGCCGCAATATATTCTGCTTCTCTCGTAGAATCTGCAATAGTGTTATGTTTGAAACTTTTCCAAACTATCGCACCACCATTAAAGGTGAAAACATAACTCATTTGAGATTTATAGTCATCGATATTAGTCATATGAAGCCAGCATCAGTTTAACCATTTACAACGAGTTCTTAATCTCCTCTATAAACAAGGAGTGTGTCCTTTGTTCTTCTAAGGTACTTAAGAATACTTTTAACAACTTCCCAATGAGCCACTCTGGGATCACTTTTACCTGCTACTAGCACTTAGTGCATAAGAAACATTTGGTCTAGTACATATCATATCACACATGATGGATACAATAGCAGAGGCATATTGGACTCCATTCATCTGCACTCACTCATCAACTATCTTGGGACATTGATTCTTGCTAATTGTTGTGACATGTGACATTGGGTGAAATCCTTCTTTGCATTTTCCATTTTAAACCTCTTTAAAACCTTGTCAATGTACATGCTCTGGCTTAGCGCAATTAGGCGTATTGATCTGTCTCTATAGATCTTCATACCCCAAATATATGTACTTCGCCTACATCTTTCATTGAAAATACACTCTTTAAATAGCCCTTCACTGTGCTAAGAAACTTTGTATCATTTCCAATCAATAATATGTCATCCACGTATAAGATTGGAAATTCTACAGAGCTCCCACTAAACTTCTTGTATACACAAGCTTCTTCATCATTTTTAATGTAGACAAACTCTTTTACCGCTTCATAAAAAATGTTGATTCCAGCTCCTTGATCCTTTCTTCAAACCATAGATAGACCTTTGAAGTTTGCATACTTTTCCGGCATCCTTCAGATTGACAAAACCTTCTGGTTGTATCATATATACATCCTCTTTCAAATAACCATTTAGGATAGCAGTTTTGACATCCATCTGCCATATATCATAATCGAAATATGCAACAATCACCATCATAATCTGCATAGACTTCAGCATAGCTACTGGTGAGAAAATCTCGTCATAATCAACTCTTTCAACCGGCAAAAACCCTTTCACAACTAGCCTCACTTTCTAGATGGTAGGATTACCATCCGCATCTGTCTTTCTTTTGAAGATCCATTTACACTATATGGGTTTCACACCCTCTGGAAGATCAACCAAGTTCCAAAATTGATTATCGTACATGGGTTACATTTCGTATTGCATGGCTTTGAGCCATTCTTTTGAGCTGGGCGCCACCACCGCTTCTCTGTATTGTGCAGATTCATCTTCTTCTAAGCTGAATACTTCATTATGAAACCATTCAAGAGGTTTGATAACCCTTCCTGACCTATGTGGTTCAAGTACAGTTTTAACCGGAGTTTCTAAAGTTGGTGTAGCAACTTCTGGTTCAGTTGTGTGGACAACTTCTGGAACAGATTCTGTTTCGTTAGTCCTGATCACTTCTAGAGATTTAGTAATCTGTACTGTCCTCCCACTTCTTTAGCGAGAAACTCATTCTCAAGAAAGTGCCATTCTTAACGACAAACACTTTATCTTCGGATCTTTTGTAGAAGGAATACCCAATTTTTTCTTTGGGATAACCTACAAAGTAACATTTGTCTGCCTTGGGATCGAGCTTATTTGGCTGTAAATGTTTTAGATAAGTCTTGCAGCCCCAAATTTTGAGATGTGACAAATTGGACTTCTTCCCATTCCATAACTCATATGGTGTCGTCTCAACAGATTTAGATGGTGCTCTGTTTAGTGTGTATGTTACTGTTTCAAGTGCATATCCACAGAATGATATTGACAGATCGATGAACGACATCATCGACCTTATCATGTCTAGCAAGGTTCGGTTATGCCTTTTAGTTTCTCCGTGGAGTCCCAAGAGGAGTAAGTTGTGAGACAATTCCACAATCACTTATATGTTTGTTAAACTCATGACTCAGATATCCTCCACGATCTGATTGCAGAAAATTTATCTTCTTGCCATGACGGTTCTCAACTTCATTATGAAATTCTTTGAACTTTCCAAATGTTTCTGACTTATATTTCATGAAGTAGATATAACCGTATCTAATTAAATCATCTGTGAAGGTTATGAAGTATAAGTATCCACCGCGCGCTGAAATACTCATTGGACCACATACATCACTATGTATTATATATATCTAATAATTCAAGTGCCCATTCTGGATGACCAGTGAACAACATTTTACTCATTTTACCCATCAAAAAAGCTTCACATGTATCAAATGATTTTAGCACTCCATCTTTATGAAGCTTTTGCATATGTTTCTTTCCGACATGACCGAGACGGCAGCGCCACATGTATGTGGTATTACTAGTCTTATTAAGATGTTTAACATCATTGTTATAGATAACCTTTCCACGTTCAAGATTTAATATGAATAATCCACCAATCATGGGTGCAAATCCATAAATCATATCCTTATAATATATTGAACAACCATTGTTCTCTGATTTATAAGAATAACCGTCATTTATAAAACATGATCCAGAGATAATGTTTTTACTTAACTTCGGAACAAAATAACAATTGTTTAGTTCTAATATTAATCCTGAAGGTAAACTCAAAGACATGACACCAATGGCTTGAGCAGCGATCCCATCACCATTCTCGACACACATCAGAACTTCACTTCTTTTAGGCTTCCGAACATTCCCCAATCCTTGTATCTTGTTGCAAATGTTAGCAACATATCTGGTATCAAATACCCATGACTTGGAACTTTTGGTGAGTAGAATATCAATAACATTAATTTGTATAACTTTTATACCTTTACCATAAGATGAGTTCTTCTTATCTGCATGATACTTCAAGCCATTTTATTTTCCAGTGTCATTTTTGTTTGGAATAGAAACATATAGTCTCGCAAGAAGCTCCACCCTTGTTCCTCTTGGTGTTGCGCTTCCTTTTGAAACTTCATGTTTTGTTCATTAGCAACTTTTGCTGGTTCTACATCCAAATTTCATTGGTTGTGAGCATCGCTTCATAAAGCAAAGTAAGGATAAAATCATTCTTTGATGTCTTGGGAAAATCAATTTCCATTGCATTAATACTATCATAATAGTCTGCAAGCCTGACACCTTGCTCATCAACTCCAGCGATCTTGCACTCATCCATTGCTTCAGTCATCTCATGAACTTCAACTGGATCTTTGTGGTACAGAACTTCCAGTGCCTCGACAGTCTCGACGGTACTGAGTTGTTGGTAACGTATCTGTAATACTTGATCCATGCATGATAGAATTGCACTTTTTACAACACTGAAATCATTCTTGTGAGAGATAAACACATTGATGACATCCTGAGACGCTCCAGGCACCGGGTATTCACCAAGTGGTTGATCCAGCACATATTCTTTCTTAGCACTCGTGAGAACATATCTTAGAGTGTGCATCCAATCCTCACAATTTCCACCATCTGTAGGAAACTTCCCTTTATCAAAGAGAGGTGCTAAATTAAAACTATTGCAAGCCATTGATCTAAAAGAATAAACACAAAATTCACTTTAGACATAATTCATAATTAAACTTGCACAAGGGATTAAACAAATTTTAATATATAAAGTGCACTCCCACTCAAATCAATATCTCTCATAATTGATAGTGAGTGATTCAAGATGCTGATTTCATTCTCATCCATTGATGTGGACATCACTGTTTACGAGAATTTTGACCAGTGGGGAAACTTTTGCTGATCATATCCCCATATGACTCTTATTCATCTTTCGATGCTTCGTGCTCTGATCTCAGAATGATTCTGCCAGAACTTCAAGAAAACCGAGTGTTATCTGCACACATTGTCTGACCATCTCCGTCTTACACTTCTCATCTCGTTTGTACTCATGTCAACGTGACGTGCTTAGAAACACCAAGTGTCATAGACGATTGCAACATTGGGAAGATCACATTTTAATCTTGATTTTAGCTGTGAGAGATCACCCTAATAATCGACTACTATGCAATCAAAGGGTGCAAGCAACAAAGGCATAAACATCTCAGGCAATTCATAATAGCATGATATGGTATAGCCCCGGGCACCGGGGATGTCTCCATGGTCTTCCAAGGTCTTCATGAATTTCTCTCCAAAATTTCTACCGTCGTGGCACCGGTTTTGTTCTCTTGCGCCTGGTCAAGCTCTGGGTCCTCCGTGTAACCTGTAGGCTATATCTACACCCATAACATTAAGCTGGCAATCCCGCGGATCCAGCCATCATGTCGTGATGTGCAGGCCACTTAACATTACAACATATAACCATCTCATATGGAAACTCATTGTCATGACAAAGGCTACACAACATCATATGCAAACCTGCAAAACCAAGTTAGAAGTCCTCTACTCGGTTTGGAAAATTTTAATTACCTGGTTGCTAGGGTTTTTGGATAACACTAACTACCTACATGCACAATCAAGACGATAATTCTTGTTGCTAGATTCACTCTCAGAGTGTGTGAGGAAAGAGAATTAATTAAAATCTCTAGCCCCGCACTAAACTTCCTCTAATACGCATGACCCCCCAGAAGATTTTTCATCTTCATCGCCCTCTTGTGTAAGTGACAGTTCACTATTCTTGACTATGATGAAGCCCATGGAACTATTAGTAGATCGTCGACAGCCAGAGCCGATCGATTGTAAGAACCTTGTACAAAGCTTACACCATACCATCAATGAACTAAACCGAAGCAACACTCGAGGGAAGCATAGCAAGAACATCAAACACTCACATCCACATGTGATCTAGATTAAAACCTGCATCTACCCATAGAACCGCTCATGCCACTATTGGGAAACGTAGTAGATAACAAAAAAGGTTCACCACACGAACACCCAGGAACAATACGAAGGAGCATATTGATAGAGGCAAAGGTGTCCTGATGTTTCGATGAGATAGCGATCATTTTCTGTGGGAGTCGACTTTGACGATCCGACAACGAACATGCGAGACGTCGCGCCTTAGCAATCGCTAAACCAACTTCTGAGGGTTATTGACCACGTCGGAGCATGATCAACCAGACCAAGAGGGTATATTTCCTGTGAGCAAATGAAGAACTAGCAAGAAACTGAGATTGCAATTCTGGATATTGCGAATATAAGAGGAAAACTTTATTGATGAAGTGGGGTTCTGGTCATTGAACACAAACGAAGTACGCGAAGTTGCAGCTATGGCGAACTTTTAATCTAAACAAAAACCAAAGTATATATATATATATATATACATATATATATATATATGGAGGAATAGGGGGAATTTCGTGACCCCTTGAAGGAGGGGTCTGAAACCAACCCTAACTCCGTTTCCCCAAACATGCGGACTCTAAAAACAACCTATACTGAAGTATTTTGAAATTACATGGGCCTGGCCCAATAATAAGGTGACACAACACCTATAATAGCCTCTAGAAGTAATTTATAAAATAGCATCTTGTATATTACATCCAAGCCTTCATGCACTCATTATGGTGGCTTGAAAGTCCTGAAATCATCACTTGAAACTCTATTCTTGTTCCCCTTGCGCATGCCATCATCTCCATGATTGATCTTGCTCCAGTGTTCATCCTTCTTGTCCAAGCTAGGTCCTTCATTTGTAAGCAAAACAAATGTATCCAATTTAGGCAGCATTATCTTCTCATGAACATTAGAATCGTTACCAAGAAACGGAAGTACCTAATAATTTAATTGGCGTGCGCGAGCTCTAGTAATTGGTCCAGTATACGTAGCTGTAGGGTTTGTGGGTGTAACTGTAGTATTGATGTCCTTAGCATCCTCCCCTTCTTGAATTGAAGTCATCCTCGATGGAAGCTCATCCCTCACCCAAGTAAGGCTTCAAATCTGCAATGTTAAAAGTGGGGCTAACCCCAAAATCTACATGCAGCTCCAGTTTATATGCGTTATCATTTATTTTCTCTAACAAATTAAAAGAACCATCAGCACGTGGCATTAGATTTGACTTGCACAAACCAGGAAACATATCCTTACGCAAATGTAACCAAACAAGATCTCTAGGTGCAAAAACAATACGTTTTCTTCCCTTGTCTCCAACAAGTTTATATTAACATTCATGAGCTCAATATTTGCTTTAGTTAACTCATGCATTTTTAAATCAATTCAGCACATTGTTTAGCATCAAAATTAACCTTCTCCGAAGATGGAAGATGCAACAAATCAATGGGTGCACGAGGTAGGAAACCATACACAATCTCAAAACGACACATCTTAGTAGTAGAATGCAGCGAACGATTATAATCAGATCCAATATGGGGCAAGCATTATTCCCACATTTTAAGATTATTCTTCAAAACAGCCCTAAGCATAGTAGAAAATGCTCTATTGACTACTTTAGTTTGTCCATCAGTTTGGGGGTGACATGTAGTACTAAAAAGCAGTTTAGTCCCCAACTTAGCCCATAAACATCTCCAAAAGTGGCTAAGAAACTTAGCATCACAAAATTAAACAATAGTATTTGGCACACGATGCAAACAAATAATTTCACAAAAGAACAAATCAATAACATTAGCAGCAGCATCGCTTTTATGACATGGTATAAAGTGTGCCATTTTCGAAAATCTATCCATGACAAAAAATATGCTACCCCTCCCCTTCTTTGTTCGAGGTAAACCTAAAACAAAGTCCATAGATATAACCTCCCATGGAACACTAGGTATAGGCAAAGGCATATATAAACCATGAGGATTAAGTCGTGACTTAGCTTTTTGACATGTAGTGCAGCGAGCAACAAAACGTTCAACATCCCGTCTCATCTTTGGCCAAGAGAAATGTGTAGCAAGTATGTCCTCCATCTTTTTCATGCCAAAATGTCCCATTAATCCTCCTTCATGCACCTCCTGCAACAACAAAAGACGAACGGAGCTAGCTCAGGATGACTCTGCAAACATATTCCACTCATACTCATTTTGGCAAGAACTTGTGCAACCAACTTCAACATCTTGCACTAGTTCATGGAGTCACAAACCCTCTTGTTGGTAAGTCAAGGGACAAGGCAACTCAATGCATTTGTGGACATCATCATATGTGCAATTCACTCTACGTCTATGGATATCCTTGTATGTTCCTTGTGGGACTAACCCATGTAGGTATTGAAAGTGCAAAATTTGAAAGGATTGCTCCAGACTATTGACGGACTACATCAACATTGAGCATCCACATCTTCACTATCTACATGAAGTCATCATCGACAAAAACCAAGGTTAGTTCATCCCTCTTTGGGGGGGGGGGATATCACATCTAGGAGGAGCTTTGCTCAAAAAATTAAGCTAAAGCAACTCTAATGGTGTGAACACATTAATGCTTTATGTAAAAGTGGTAACCCCACTTGTTCTTAAACGATGAGTATGACCTATGATCAAATGCTTTCATTTGACTCCTAAGTCAATATACTCATATATAGATGACCTACTCATCGCCCATTGCTTGATAGATGCTAGAATTGGTTGTGCATGTTTGACACATCTTTTATTTGCCATCTTATTGTGTAAGCATGTTGATATGCATGTTTTCTTCATTCAAGGACATCCATTTGCTGTTTTGATTGTCTTGGTTTTTCTAGCCAAGTGGATGTACAAGAATGCCTAAGCATCCCCTCTAGCTATCTATGCTTTCTTGTCTCAAGTTCTATTCTTGCTAGATCACATAAATTGAACAAGTCATTTTCAGACCCTTCTGGTGAGGTGCACTCGGAGTCACCGATCTGAGAAGGACTAAACTCCAAAACCTTCTTTATGCATTTTGGTTGGACCAATTCACTCAAACTCGGTCAAACCGAAATCATTTAGATTGATCTAGTTTCCTTCTCGGTGTCACCGAGTTGAACCATTTTGGAACCACTGATGTGCTACACTACTAGCAGTTACATATATCGGTGCCACCGAGTTGTTCCACTCAGAGCCACCGACAACACACGGGTATAAATATATACTCCGTGACCTGTACGATTGAAAATTTCTTCAAACGTCTGGTTCCCGACCTCGTTGTTGTCGTTGCCCTGGTCTTCGGATCGTCGTCCATGTCTCCTACGCGCCCTCACTGTCAGATTCTGATACGTCTCCATCGTATCTACTTTTCCAAACACTTTTTCCCTTGTTTTGGACTCTAACTTGTATGATTTGAATGGAACTAACCCGGACTGGCGCTGTTTTCAGCAGAATTGCCATGATGTTGTTTTATGTGCAGAAAACAAAAGTTCTCGGAATGACTTGAAACTCCACGGAATATCTTACAATAAATAATAAAAAATCCTCGCCAAAGATGAAGACCAGGGGGCCCACACCCTTGCCACGAGGGTGGGGGGCACGCCCCCCTAGGACGCGCCCCCTACCTCGTGGGCCCCCTGGAGACCTCCCGACTCCAACTCTATATAACTGCTTTCAGGGAGAAAAAAACAGAGAGAAGATTTCATCATGTTTTACGATACGGAGCCGCCACCAATCCCTAAAACATCTCGGGAGAGCTGATCTGGAGTCCGTTCGGGGCTCCGGAGAGGGGGATTCGTCGCTGTCGTCATCATCAACCATCCTCCATCACCAATTTCATGATGCTCACCGCTGTGCGTGAGTAATTCCATCGTAGGCTTGCTAGACAGTGATGGGTTGGATGAGATTTATCATGTAATCGAGTTAGTTTTGTTATGGTTTGATCCCTAATATCCACTATGTTCTGAGATTGATGTTGCTATGACTTTGCTATGCTTAATGCTTGTCACTAGGGCCCGAGTGCCATGATTTCAGATCTGAACCTAATATGTTTTCATCAATATATGAGAGTTCTTGATCCTATCTTGCAAGTCTATAGTCACCTATTATTTGAAGGAAATATGCCCTAGAGGCAATAATAAAGTTATTATTTATTTCCTTATATCATGATAAATGTTTATTATTCATGCTAGAATTGTATTAACCGGAAACATAATACATGTGTAAATACATAGACAAACAGAGTGCCACTAGTATGCCTCTACTTGACTAGCTCGTTGATCGAAGATGGTTATGTTTCCTAACCATAGACATGAGTTGTCATTTGATTAACGGGATCACATCATTAGGAGAATGATATGATTGACTTGACCCATTCCGTTAGCTTAGCACTTGATCGTTTAGTTTGTTGCTATTGCTTTCTTCATAACTCATACATGTTCCTATGACTATGAGATTATGCAACTCCCGTTTATCGGAGGAACACTTTGTGTGCTACCAAACGTCACAACGTAACTGGGTGATTATAAAGGTGCTCTACACGTGTCTCCAAAGGTACTTGTTGGGTTGGCGTATTTCGAGATTAGGATTTGTCACTCCGATTGTCGGAGAGGTATCTCTGGGCCCTCTCGGTAATGCACATCACCTAAGCCTTGCAAGCATTGCAACTAAATGAGTAAGTTGCGGAATGATGTATTACAAAATGAGTAAAGAGACTTGCCGGTAACGATATTGAACTAGGTATTGAGATACCGACGATCGAATCTCGGGCAAGTAACATACCGATGACAAAGGGAACAACGTATGTTGTTATGCGGTCTGACTGATAAAGATCTTCGTAGAATATGTGGGAGCCAATATGAGCATCCAGGTTCCGCTATTGGTTATTGACCAGAAACATGTCTCGGTCATGTCTACATAGTTCTCGAACCCGTAGGGTCTGCACGCTTAACGTTTCAATGCTGGTTATATTATGAGTTTATGAGTTTTGATGTACCGAAGGTTGTTCGGAGTCCCGGATGTGATCACTGACATGACGAGGAGTCTTGAAATGGTCGAGACATGAAGATTGATATATTGGACGACTATATTCGGACACCGGAATGGTTCCGGGGGTTATCGGATATATACCGGAGTACCGAGGGGTTACCGGAACCCCCCGGGGGGTTATTGGGCCTCATGGGCCCAAAGTAGTGGAAGAGGAGAGGCAACGGGAGGTGGCGCGCAGCCCCCCTTGCCCTAATCCGAATTGGGAAAGGGAAGGGGGCGCGGCCCCCCTTCTCCTTCCTTCTCTCCACCCCCTACTTCCCCCTTCTCCTAGTTGGAATAGGAAAGGGGGGCAAAACCTACTTGGAGTAGGATTGCCCCCCCTTGGGCGCGCCTCCTCCTCCTGGCCGGCCCCCTCCTCCTCCACTCCTTTATATACGTGGCCAGGGGGCACCCCATAGACACAACAATTGATCTCTTAGCCGTGTGCGGTGCCCCCTTCCACCATAATCCACCTCGATCATATCGTAGCGACGCTTAGGCGAAGCCCTGCGACGGTAGAACATCATCATCGTCACCACGCCGTTGTGCTCACGGAACTCTCCCGTGAAGCTCTACTGGATTAGAGTTCGCGGGATGTCATCGAGCTGAACGTGTGCTGAACTCGGAGGTGCCGTGCGTTCGGTACTTGGATCGGTCGGATCTTGAAGACGTACGACTACATCAACCGCGTTGTGCTAATGCTTCCGCTTTCGGTCTACGATGGTACGTAGAAAACACTCTCCCATCTCGTTGCTATGCATCACCATGATCTTGTGTGTGCGTAGGAATTTTTTTGAAATTACTACGTTCCCCAACAGTGGTATCAGAGCCTAGGTTTTATGCGTTGATGTTATATGCACGAGTAGAACACAAGTGAGTTGTGGGCGATATAAGTCATACTGCTTACCAGCATGTCATACTTTGGTTCGGCGGTATTGTTGGATGAAGCGGCCCGGACCGACATTACGCATACGCTTACGCGAGACTGGTTCTACCGACGTGCTTTGCACACAGGTGGCTGGCGGGTGTCAGTTACTCCAACTTTAGTTGAACCAAGTGTGGCTACGCCCGGTCCTTGCGAAGGTTAAAACAGCACCAACTTGACAAACTATCGTTGTGGTTTTGATGCGTAGGTAAGAACGGTTCTTGCTAAGCCCGTAGCAGCCACGTAAAACTTGCAACAACAAAGTAGAGGACGTCTAACTTGTTTTTGCAAGGCATGTTGTGATGTGATATGGTCAAGACATGATGCTAAATTTTATTGTATGAGATGATCATGTTTTGTAACCGAGTTATCGGCAACTGGCAGGAGCCATATGGTTGTCGCTTTATTGTATGCAATGCAATTGCGCTATAATGCTTTACTTTATCACAAAGCGGTAGCGATAGTCGTGGAAGCATAAGATTGGCGAGACGACAACGATGCTACGATGGTGATCAAGGTGTCGCGCCGGTGACGATGGTGAACATGAAGGTGCTTCGGAGATGGAGATCACAAGCACAAGATGATGATGGCCATATCATATCACTTATATTGATTGCATGTGATGTTTATCTTTTATGCATCTTATCTTGCTTTGATTGACGGTAGCATTATAAGATGATCCCCACTAAATTATCAAAGTATAAGTGTTCTCCCTGAGTATGCACCGTTGCGAAAGTTCTTCGTGCTGAGACACCACGTGATGATCGGGTGTGATAGGCTCTACGTTCAAAAACAACGGGTGCAAAACAGTTGCACACACGGTATACTCAGGTTTAACTTGACGAGCCTAGCATATAACAGATATGGCCTCGGAACACGGAGACCGAAAGGTCGAGCGTGAATCATATAGTAGATATGATCAACATATTGATGTTCACCATTGATACTACTCCATCTCACGTGATGATCGGACATGGTTTAGTTGATTTGGATCACGTGATCACTTAGAGGATTAGAGGGATATCTTTCTAAGTGGGAGTTCTTAAGTAATATGATTAATTGAACTTAAATTTATCATGAACTTAGTACCTGATAGTATCTTGCTTGTCTATGTTTGATTGTAGATAGATGGCTCGTGCTGTTGTTCCATTGAATTTTAATGCATTCCTTGAGAAAGCAAAGTTGAAAGATGATGGTAGCAATTACACAGACTGGGTCCGTAACTTGAGGATTATCCTCATTGCTGCAGAAGAATTACGTCCTGGAAGCACCGCTGGGTGCCAGGCCTGCTGCAGGAGCAACACCAGATGTTATGAACATCTGGCAAAGCAAAGTTGATGACTACTCAATAGTTCAGTGTGCCATGCTTTACGACTTAGAATCGGGACTTCAATGACGTTTTGAACGTCATGGAGCATATGAGATGTTCCAGGAGTTGAAGTTAATATTTCAAGCAAATGCCTGGATTGAGAGATATGAAGTCTCCAATAAGTTCTATAGCTGCAAGATGGAGGAGAATAGTTCTGTCAGTGAACATATACTCAAAATGTCTGGGTATCATAATCACTTGACTCAACTGGGAGTTAATCTTCCTGTTGATAGTGTCATTGACAGAGTTCTTCAATCACTGCCACCAAGCTACAAGAGCTTTGTGATGAACTATAACATGCAAGCGATGGATAAGACAATTCCCGAGCTCTTCGCAATGCTAAAGGCTGCGGAGGTAGAAATCAAGAAGGAGCGTGAAGTGTTGATGGTCAATAAGACCGCCAGTTTCAAGAAAAAGGGCAAAGGGAAGAAGAAGGGGAACTTCAAGAAGAACAACAAACAAGTTGCTGCTCAGGAGAAGAAACCTAAGTCTGGACCTAAGCCTGAAACTGAGTGCTTCTACTGCAAGCAGACTGGTCACTGGAAGCGGAACTGCCCCAAGTATTTGGCGGATAAGAAGGATGGCAAGGTGAACAAAGGTATATGTGATATAAATGTTATTGATGTGTACCTTACTAGAGCTCGCAGTAGCACCTGGGTATTTGATACTGGTTCCGTTGATAATATTTGCAACTCAAAACAGGGACTGCGGATTAAGTGAACACTGGCCAAGGACGAGGTGACGATGCGCGTGGGAAATGGTTCCAAAGTCGATGTGATCGCGGTCGGCACGCTACCTCAACATCTACCTTCGGGATTAGTCTTAGACCTAAATAATTGTTATTTGGTGCCAGCGTTGAGCATGAACATTATATCTGGATCTTGTTTGATGCGAGACGGTTATTCATTTAAATCAGAGAATAATGGTTGTTCTATTTATATGAGTAATATCTTTTATGGTCATGCGCCCTTGAAGAGTGGTCTATTCTTGTTGAATCTCGATAGTAGTAACACACATATTCATAATGTTGAAGTTAAAAGATGTAGAGTTGATAATGATAGTGCAACATATTTGTGGCACTGCCGTTTAGGTCATATCGGTGTAAAGCGCATGAAGAAACTCCATACTGATGGACTTTTGGAACCACTTGATTATGAATCACTTGGTACTTGCGAACCACGCCTCATGGGCAAGATGACTAAAACGCTGTTCTCCGGTACTATGGAGAGAGCAACGGATTTGTTGGAAATCATACATACAGATGTATTTGGTCCAATGAATGTTGAGGCTCGTGGCGGATATCGTTATTTTCTCACCTTCACAGATGATTTAAGCAGATATGGGTATATCTACTTAATGAAACATAAGTCTGAAACATTTGAAAAGTTCAAAGAATTTCAGAGTGAAGTTGAAAATCATTGTAACAAGAAAATAAAGTTTCTATGATCTGATCGTGGAGGAGAATATTTGAGTTACGAGTTTGATCTACATTTGAAACAATGCGGAATAGTTTCACAACTCACGCCACCCGGAACACCACAGCGTAATGGTGTGTCCGAACGTCGTAATCGTACTTTATTAGATATGGTGCGATCTATGATGTCTCTTACTGATTTACCATTATCATTTTGGGGTTATGCTTTAGAGACGGCTGCATTCACGTTAAATAGGACACCATCGAAATTCGTTGAGACGACGCCTTATGAACTGTGGTTTGGCAAGAAACCAAAGTTGTCGTTTCTGAAAGTTTGGGGCTGCGATGCTTATGTGAAAAAGCTTCAACCTGATAAGCTCGAACCCAAATCGGAGAAATGTGTCTTCATAGGATACCCAAAAGAGACTGTTGGGTACACCTTCTATCACAGATCTGAAGGCAAAACTTTTGTTGCTAAATTCGGAGTTTTTCTAGAGAAGGAGTTTCTCTCGAAAGAAGTGAGTGGGAGAAAAGTAGAACTTGATGAGGTAACTGTACCTGCTCCCTTATTGGAAAGTAGTACATCACAGAAACTGGTTTCTGTGACACCTACACCAATTAGTGATGAAGCTAATGATAATGATCATGAAACTTCAAATCAAGTTACTACCGAACCTCGTAGATCAACCAGAGTAAGATCCGCACCAGAGTGGTACGGTAATCCTGTTCTGGAAGTCATGCTACTAGATCATGATGAACCTACGAACTATGAAGATGCGATGGTGAGCCCAGATTCCGCAAAATGGCTAGAAGCCATGAAATCTGAGATGGGATCCATGTATGAGAACAAAGTGTGGACTTTGGTTGACTTGCCCGTTGATCGGCAAGCAATTGAGAATAAATGGATCTTCAAGAAGAAGACTGACGCTGACGGTAATGTTACTGTCTACAAAGCTCGACTTGTTGCAAAAGGTTTTCGACAAGTTCAAGGGATTGACTACGATGAGACCTTCTCACCCGTAACGATGCTTAAGTCTGTCCGAATCATGTTAGCAATTGCCGCATTTTATGATTATGAAATTTGGCAAATGGATGTCAAAACTGCATTCCTGAATGGATTTCTGGAAGAAGAGTTGTATATGATGCAACCAGAAGGTTTTGTCGATCCAAAGGGAGCTAACAAAGTGTGCAAGCTACAGCGATCCATTTATGGACCGGTGCAAGCCTCTCGGAGTTGGAATAAACGCTTTGATAGTGTGATCAAAGCATTTGGTTTTGTACAGACTTTTGGAGAAGCCTGTATTTACAAGAAAGTGAGTGGGAGCTCTGTAGCATTTCTGATATTATATGTGGATGACATATTATTGATTGGAAATGATATAGAATTTCTGGATAGCATAAAGGGATACTTGAATAAAAGTTTTTCAATGAAAGACCTCGGTGAAGCTGCTTAGATATTGGGCATTAAGATCTATAGAGATAGATTAAGACGCTTAATTGGACTTTCACAAAGCAAATACCTTGACAAGGTTTTGAAGATGTTCAAAATGGATCAAGCAAAGAAAGGGTTCTTGCCTGTGTTACAAGGTGTGAAGTTGAGTAAGACTCAATGTCCGACCACCGCAGAAGATAGAGAGAAAATGAAAGATGATCCCTATGCTTCAGCCATAGGCTCTATCATGTATGCAATGCTGTGTACCAGACCTGATGTGTGCCTTGCTATAAGTCTAGCAGGGAGGTACCAAAGTAATCCAGGAGTGGATCACTGGATAGTGGTCAAGAACATCCTGAAATACCTGAAAAGGACTAAGGATATGTTTATCTAATATGGAGAAAAAACAAACAAGCACACACAACCACCAACAAACACAACAAAAGCAAAAAAACGCGCAAGACCGCAGACCTACGCAACAAGACGAACCAAACAGAAAAACACAAAGAGAATCCCTAGCCACAACAGAGCGACAGGAACAACACAAAAGCACGCGACGAAAACGTGCGACCAACCACATTAAATAGAGAACCACAGCCAAGCAACAGAACCACCACAAAACCCCCCCACACACACCACCCAAATAACAAAAAAAAGAATACACAAAAACAAAAAAAACACACACCAAAAAGACAACCAAAACAAGACTAACAAAACCAAAAATAACCAAAGTAGCAGAGCCGACGTTTAGGACCAGGTCTCGCACACCCCACCCGAGCCCCACCCGAACCACCGCAGTGGGAACACCAAAGACACAACAGCAGTAGTCTCGAAAGCAAATAAAGAGGATATATGGAGCCAATTGATAGCGAAAACTCCGCGAAACGAGACCGAGGACCGGTTTACCAAACCCCCCATATGGCCAACATGCCATAGGAAATAGAGGCCCTAGGCACCGGCGCCCCGCCCCCGCAGCGAATAGAAAAGAAGGGCCGCCCCCCTCCTCTTCCTTGTCAACAAAGGCAAAAGAGGGGGAGACCACCCGAGACGCCCGCCAGCCAACCGTAGCCCAGCGTCAGCGGAGGCGCCGCCGCCATCGTTCACCAAGACGGAGGGGGTAGCGGGGCAGGACCCGACCGAGACGCCGTCGAGGGAGTCGGAGGGGGAGGAGAGCAGGTCGGAGCGCAGCGTCGGCGGCCAAAAGGGGAAGGGCAGACGGCGTCGGCGGCCAAAACCCTAAATGTGGCGAAATGGAGGAGGGCGGCGGCGTGCACGAGGCCGAAGCGATGCACGGGCGGAAGGAGGAGGGGCATACGGCGCTGAGAGACCGGGCGCGGCGCAGTGGGTGGGGCAGCGGCCGCAGGGGTCGTCGGAGCAGCCGGGTGTGGAGCGAGTGGGGGAAGTGGAGGGAGGGATGAAGGGATCGGGTGAATTAGGGGGAAGATTACTAATGGCGCACCCACTGGCGGTGCGCCATTAGCTAGGGGGAAAAACTTAGTAATGTCGCACCTGTGGACAATGCGCCATTACTAGTTTTTACTAGTAATGGCGCACTGTCTACATGATGCGCCATTATATTGTTTGGAAAAATGAAAAAAAAATTGTTACTAGTGGCGCACCATGTATCTGGTGCGCCATTAGTGTCTTCCACACTAATGGCGCACCTGCACATGGTGCACCACTGCTATATTGTAGTGGCGCACCACATGTCAGGTGCGCCATTAGTGTCAATTCCATCTATAGCCCTTTTCCTAGTAGTGTCTTCACGCACTTGTGTGAGAATTTTGTCGGGGTGAAGCCTAATGTGGATTTATTCTGGCACTACTTTGTCCCGCGGGTGGAGAGCAAAGTAAACCATTCTTGAATCATCAGTTGGATTCCCCGATCAAAGAAGGATTACCTCCCCGGGTACCAACGCGAGAGATGGGATGAATGGAGAGGAGACTGGTGCTGGATTCAAGACAAAGAAGCCCCCGAGTTTTGCGAAGCGTGGCAAGAGTGCGTCGAGTGCGGCAAGGATTGGATCGCCAAGGGCCTCTCCCAGGACAGGTTGCGCCCGACAATCAATAGGATCATCCGCCTGGCGGCTGCCAGGTTAACCATCGAGCATGTGGGGACCAGACTTCCTCATCTGCCGCATCTCACCACTGCAGGAAAGGGATAGGTCTGCATGGCTGTATGGCGACGTGGCGAATAGGATGGGACTATTGCCGGGGCTGGCCAATAACTTGTTAGTTTATGGCCATGCTTGGTTGTGCAAGCAGATATTTGGTTGCTTCGAGATGTTCAGGCTCCCGATAACCATCATTCCCCTAAACATCAACTCTGCTCATGATCAGATACTGAAGTGGATGCCGGAGTGCAATGCTGAGGGAGTGTCGGGCACTTGGCAGCTCCCATCCCCTAATGAAGAGCTCCAGTGGTCGAGCACCTTGGTGGAGAAGGCCACCAGAGATGGAGGGGAGATGTACAAAAGCACCTCTGTTGCAGAGGTAGCGTACATTCTGAAGAGGGTCACGGAGGACAAAGACTCCCGCCATGCAGAGATGGAAAAGCCTACAAAGGCCGGGAAGATAAAAAGGAAGGCTGGAAACGGTAGCTCTTCCCAGGGCGGCAGTGAGACACAAGCCACGAAGGATGCTGTTGGGAGAGATCTTTCCGGGGATAACTTTGTCGGGCTAGATGCTCTAGCCACGGTAGCAACGGAGCCCTAGGAGGGAGAGGAGGACAAGCAGGAGGAGGGCATGGTAGCAGCCCCCGAAGAAGGTGAAGAAGGTCTGCACCAAGTCCTCCAAGGCCGAGGTGGCATGCCGTCAATCCCCTCGCCTTGCTCAGGCCAAAGCACCTTCTACCAAACGGCCGGTGGTCATGGAGGCAGAGTCCAGCTCATGTTCTGGCTCGAGTTCCTAACAGAGCTCATCTCCCAGGAGCCCTTGGTGCCACGGCAGGCGTCGAAGCTGTCGGGAAGCTCCACTGTTCCATCTCTGAAGAGAAGACGGGAGTCTCCTCCTCCCATAGAGTTCAATTTGAACTCCATGCTCATTACGAAAGAGTAAGGAGGATTTCTCTTTGTGATAAATATCTTCTTAGGTGGTTTTGAATGCTTTTGCTGATTGACATCTTGTTCTTGTTGTCGCCGGCAGGGAAATAGAAGAGGAGACGGAGACCCACATCCATCACTCCCAAAGGAAACTCCGATGCCTCGAGTCGTTGGAGGGTAATGAGGGCTTGGCTTCGGCAGGGAAGGATGCGAAAGACCCCGTGTCGAGCCCCCAGCCTAGCCCCCGGCACGAGAGCAAAGACTTGGCCCCGTCCATCGGAGGAGACAGTCCTTCGGCCCCTTCGCATGGAGGAGGGGGCAAGGTAACACAGGACGACCCCCCTTTGAAGGAGCGCGCGTCCCCTGCCGCTCAAGACGAAGATGTCATCATGGAATTCTCCGCGGCGGAGATAGCACAGAAGGCTGCCAGGTCTTCCCCGGTGTCGGTGTCAAAACCGGTGGATCTCGGGTAGGGGGTCCCAAACTATGCGTCTGAGTTTGATGGTAACAGGAGACAGGGAACACAATGTTTACCCAGGTTCAGGCACTGTCAATGGTGGTAAAACCCTACGTCCTGCTAGATTAATATTGATGGGTATAGGGGTTACAAGAGTTGATCTACCACAAGATCATAATGGCTAAAACCCTAGAACTCTAGCCTATGTGATTATGATCGTCCCTATGGACTAAACCCTCCGGTTTATATAGACACTGGAGGGTACTAGGGTTGTACAAAGTCGGTTACAGAGAAAGGAATCTTCATATCCAAACGCCAAGCTTGCCATCCACGCCAAGGAGAGTCCCATCCGGACACAGGTGAGAGTCTTCGGTCTTCTATCTTCATAGCCCATCAGTCCGGCCCATGTCCAACAGGCCGGACGCCCGAGGACCCCTTAGTCCAGGACTCCCTTAGTAGCCCCTGAACCAAGCTTCAATGACGAGGTGTCCGGCGCGCAGATTGTCTTCAGCATTGCAAGGCGGGTTCCTCCTCCGAATACTCTGACACAGTCTTTGAACACAAAGATCACGTCAGGATCTACAAAAAAGTACCACACACCACTATAGAGAATATAATATTTGACGAGTCCAATCCGCTGACAACTTTTTGCAATGTAACACTACATCAACCCCCGGTCATTATTTCGAACCGTTTTTTGGCCTACCACTCCATATTTCAAGACGCGGCTTTATTGGCACATCTTGTCAAAGCAGAGATCGTGTCCCCCTATTGCGGGATTCTCATCAATACGTGTATGGGTAATCCAACTGTGCCATCGGCACGGCCCCTGGGGAATAGGCGAGTTTTATGGCAAGTGGGGAGGCGCTTGATATTCACTGCCTTTATAAGGAGATAAGGATTCACATCTTTCGCCCACGCCTTCTCTCTTCCCACCTACCCACTCTCGAGCTCCAACGCCCAAGTTCTCATCCTTTCCGCCTCAAGAAAGCACTCCAACCATGTCCGGAGCGCAGGGCAAGTGGATGGCCTCCACTGTCAAGGAGAAGGATATCGTCCAACTTCGGGAGGCCGGATATTTGGCTAGGGAAATCTCCCGTCGGCTTCCTGCTAAGGGACAGATTGTCCCCACTCTGGAGCCCCAAGAGAGGGTCCTGTTCATCCCTCACTTCGTCCGTGTGCTGGGATTTCCTCTCCACCCATTCGTCCGTGGACTCATGTTCTACTATGGGCTGGATTTCCATGATCTGGCCCCCAATTCCTTCCTCACCATCTCGACATTTATCGTCATGTGTGAGGCCTTCCTCCGCATCCCCCCCACTTCGGACTGTGGCTGAAGACCTTCAATGTGAAGCCGAAGGTGGTGGGCGGCGAACATGCAGAATGCGGAGGCACCATGGTGAGCAAAATTTCCAACGTCTCGTGGCCCAAAGGCACCTTCGTGGAGACCGTCAAGGGGTGGCATAAGTTGTGGTTCTACGTCACAGAGCCCCGTGACGCTGCCTGGGCCGTGGCTCCCGAATTCAAATCCAGAGCCCCCATGCGGCTTACCTCCTGGCAAGAGAAGGGCCTGGATTGGTCTTCATCAAACAAGCTGACATCGCTTCAGACGCGCATCAAGAGAATGATGGATAAGAACGTCAAGCTTGTCGATGTGATTCAGCTAATGCTAATTCGCTGGATCCTTCCATGCCAGAACCGGGCTTGCCATCTATGGGAGTTCAATCCGGCCAAGCACAAGACCTTGCGGCAATTCTTCGGAACTACGAACGGAGATATCTAGAAGGTGCTCTTCAAGGCCAACGAGACGTGGCCCGAGACAACCGAGGACTATGGGCATGATCTGGCCCATCCCGCCAGTTCGGTAAGTTTTCCGTGTTTCAAGGCATTTCCCTTTCTTGCTTTCTCAAGGAGGACGTCCCAATTTCCCTATTTGCATTTTTGAGGGTTGGACAAAGAAGGCAGAGCGGATTCGGTGTTCGACTCTGCTGCCCGAGGAACCAACCATCCCGATCCTAACGAAGATGCTGGTTCCGGCGCCCTACATGGCGCCGGAGAAGAAGGCCAAGGGGACCAGAGGAGGCCTCCGTCCCAAGGGTACTTCCGACATGGCGTCCGAAGATGCCGAAACTCACTCCGCCGCCAAAGACGACGAGGAGGAGGGAGAGGAGGAATAAAGCAATTTCCCCCTCCCAGAGGGGAGAAAGAAGAGGGCAGCGTCCACATATCTGGGAGGGGAGGCATCCAGGAAGGGAAAGGCTTCCTTCGTAGATAGCTCCGCATGGGATGTCGATAGCAGCCCAGAACGGCGCCCTCGAGATAAGCCCCTGGCCGAATCGTGAGTATCCAAAGACCTTGACGCATTCATATATCCTCCTCTTTCACTTCATAATTCGAACATGTTGAATCATGCACTTTGCAGTCCGGCATGTTCCGCCCTCGAGCGATCCTCGTCTTCGGGGAACTCGCTGGATCCGAAGGTGATGGACAGCGGGTCCCTTCCAATGGCCTCCTCTGCCAAGCACATGGATGATGCCGAGGTGTTGTCCCGAAGGACCCCCGGCCAGGGAGAGACGTAGGAGGCCATCAGAACGGCGCCAGAGGGCGAGACCTCGGCTGCCGGACACATGGGGGAGGAGATCCCCATGGAGACTGGCGACGGGGGCCATGTCCAATTCGGCCCCCAGCCGAATACGGTCTCGGAGACCTATCGGCTCTGGAATCTGGCAAGCAGCCTCCTTCATTGGAAGGAGGTGTTCCCATTCTGCCAGTGACCTCTGTCCAACCAGAGGCGCTGGATACTATACTAGAAGCGCTGTGAAGCGCTTCCATCGTTGAGGAACACCGTACCCTCATGGGTGCGGTGATTGAGAAGATCCAATCTGCGAAGAGCGGACTCACCGAAGCCTGCGCGAGCCTTCTAACAGGCTTTGAGGTAAGCGCTGCATTTATGTGAAAAGAAAGTTACAGTATAGACAGTAGCCCCTGAGACTATTCGGTGTTCGGAAAGAAAAGCCAAACAGAGGATCAAATAGTTTTTCGCTGCAGACTAATTATATATGTCTTTTTGAATAAGCAGGCGTTGCTGCTAGCCGCGACTTCTCATGCTGTCGAAGTCTCTGGACTCAAGCAGAGGCTGGAACGGACCGAGGAAGAGCTCGGCCGTGCGAGAAAGCAGCTGGAGGATACCCAAGGTATGCAATGATCTTGTGTATGTCCGGAAGGGATGCATGATGTGAGCTGATCATATTGTCATGACATTAATTAGGGGTGGCGACCGAGGTGGAGGCCCTCAAGAAAGCGCTGGACGATGCCGAGGAGAGAGCGGTAAAGGAAAAAGCCGCCCGAGAAAAGCATGAGGCCAGGGTTGGTGAGGTCCAGCAGGAGCTCCAGGACGGAGTGAAGAAATGTGAGTCCTTGGTGCGCCAGAATGCGGACCAAGAGTCCGAACTCGCTAAGGCCCGCCAAAGCACACAAGAGGCTCAGGACGAAGCCCAAGGCACCCTCCGGGAAATCCAAGAGGCCAAGAAGATCACGGCGGGTAAGGCTTTTATTATGCAAAGCAAGAATTTGAGCAAGAGGTATCTCTTACTGACCTGGATTTGGAGTTCTCCAGGGGCCTTTACAGATTTGCCGCAAAGTGTTTCCGACGCTGCAGAATTCTTCCGGGCCAAAGAGGGGAGCTCAACGGAGAAGTTGTTCTGGTCGCAATACCTTGCACCAAAACATCTGGTGCCCTTTAGCGACCAGCTAAAACAGTTGGTCGAGCTGCATAGGGTGGCCGAACTAGCCATGAAGGATTTAATAATCCGGATGTGGCCTGCAGAAGCTATACCCGGCAGCTACTTCGGCCTCGTGAAGGGGCTGGTCAATGCCTACCCTCGACTTGACGCCATCAAGCGGTGGGTCTTCATAGAAGGTGTGCGGATGGCCTTCGCCGTGTCAAGATACAATGGGCGAAGATGGATGTCGTCAAGCTCGCGACCGAAGGACCGCCCGCGGGCAAGGAGCATCGCATGCCCGAGCGGTATTTTGAAGATGTTTTGAAGGGATCCCGCATTATGGCGGAGCAATGTGCTAAGGACATTATTTTTGAATGAATACATTCTTGTAATCCCGTCCAGTATGAATAAAACAAGGCTTGATATGTAATATAATGCTTTTCTATTTGTTTGTTTAAAATTTTACCTCCTGTGCGGCCGTTTCATCAAGTCTGAGAGTTGGCCATTCATCGGCTTCAGCCCCCACATAGGTAGTACGGGGGTGTTTGGGATGAATCTAAACACTCTTTATCCAAGAGTTTGGTCCTTAAAGGAGGTGTTTAGCACAACGAACCAGGCAATCGGACTATGTGGCTTTATTACCCTCACTTAGCCATAGGAGTTTGACAATGAAAATGTAGGCGCAACCCCTACTATCTAGACTAGGGTGCTGTAAACACCTGATCGGATAAGAACCGATTCGTCGCATAATGCGGGAAAAATCGCTAAGGATTTGAAACCTCCGAAGAACTGACCGGCTCACGCCGCATCATGATAGTCAGTTTTCGGCTTTCTCTACTGAGGTGCTCATCCAGATAAATCAGGACACAATCGCGGTAGTTCTCCCTTTACTACCCTAGCTGATATAGCGGAACATAAGGTAGTAAGCACAGGAGCCAGGCAACCCAACTATTGACCAAAGACATGATTCGGAGCCAATGCATATAAAGCTAAATTCGGGGTGCCAAACTATAATGTAAAGCTGTTTGGACTTATTGCCATAGTGTTGGTCGCAATAAAGCCCCTCGCGAATTACGGCGTACCAAGGTGTACGAATGCAGATTAAAATATCAAAATAAATAAGAAGCTAGTGCCACATATGTTGGGCCGCAAACTGTTTCCATTATAATTTTGATTAATACGTCAAAGCGTACTTGAATAAAAAGTGCGATAAGCAATAGTGGCTATTTAACATTCCAAGACCAAGGGGGAGCTGCGTACGGGTCCTGAAAATAGGTAGAATGATCGCCAAGAAGGACATCTAGAGATTCCCCCATACGTCTGTGCTACTTGTCACCTTGGTGTATCTGTCCTTCGAA